>NC_056729.1:1098678549-1098768549 GCF_019279795.1 Protopterus annectens | reverse complement strand
AAGACAATACTAAATATGTATTCAGTTACATCAAAGTTATAAATCACAGGAAATATTTAAAACTACATTGCAGGACAGTCTCAAATACATACAAAAACATCTAAACTAATCTTTACTATATTCCTAACTATATCTAAAAAACTTACTTACAGCAAGGCAAGTGCAGATGTGATGATGAGTGAATGTTCTTGGTAGGTCAAAGACAACAATACACAAATAATGTGTGTGTGTGTGTGTGTGTGTGTGTGTGTGTGTGTGTGTGTGTGTGTGTGTGTGTGTGTGTGTGTGTGTTCTTAAATTAATAGCAAATATTACTGTTGGGTTAGCTTGGATGACATCACTTTTTATCACCTGACTAGTTCACAAGCTACACCCATTGTCAGAAAGTACAAGCATTTTTAGCATCTCTCTCTGAAAAATACATGTCTCTCAGATGTTTGCAGATCCTGAAAGTCATAAAACAATAAAACACTTCTGCATCTCAAACCTAGTAATTACTTATCTTCCAAGACAATGCAAAAAACTTCTAGCACTAGACATTGTGGCTGCTACATTGAAACTGAGATATAACTTTTATAGCACAATCATAAAACAGTTTAATTTCAACTTATTTTCTTGAAGTTTTGCAAGTTAACCTTTTAAGTCCCAGTTTCTACTGTTAAAACATATACAGTTACATAATTACAATAGTTTATATACATTCCTATTCTAAGCCCACAGGGCATGCTGTGGTTACATTTAGCTCAGTACATAACATACAGCTCTGTATAAATCATATCAATATTCACAAATGACATAGAATTATTTACAAAATTCCAGATAGCTGGGCTGGCAGTGTGACATTTCTTCCCCCAAAAAACTCAAGCTAGTTTTTCAAGTGACCCTTGAGAAACATTGCTTGAGTAGGTTGACTATCTGAGGATACCTTACTCCATTCCCTGTCTTGAGAGCACATCTGCATTGGCATTGCTAACCCCACTGTTGTGCTGCATTTTTATATCACATGCTTGCAACCCTAGGCTCCACCTTAGTAACTTGACATTTTGCTGGCTGGCTCATTGTAGCCATGTTAAGGAATTGTGGTCTGTAACTACAGTGAATTTCCTTCCATACAGATAAGACTGAAGTTTCTGCAGTGCCCACAGTATGGCTAGGCATTCCTTTTCTACAGCAGCATAGCATCCCGCCCTACAACTGAGATATACCCCTGGGTGCTTTCTCCCTCTGAGGAAACCTGGCTAAGTACAGCCCCCACCCCATGGTTTGAAGCATCCACCTGCACAAACAATTCTTTGCTGTAATTTGGACTGGCTTAGACAAGGGGTCCTTCCAAATCTCCTTTAGCTTCTAGAATGCCTGCTCACATGCTGGGGTCCACTCTACCTTATCTGTTTTTTTTTTTCTTGTCAGGTTTGTGAGGGGACCAGGTATAGTACTATAATTGTGGACAAACTTTCTGTAGTACCCTGCCGTCCCTAAGAATACCCTAACCTGCTTTTTCATAACAGGGACAGGCCATGATTGAATGGCTTCCACTTTAGCAAGTTCTGGCCTGATCTTACCACTCCACAGTCTATGTCCCAGGTATGAGACCTCTGCCATACAGCTGTAGATGGCAATATCATCAAGGTAAACAAGGATGAAATCTCCTGCTCCTGCTAGGATATGATCTACCAGCTTCTGGAAAGTTGCTGGGGCATTTTTCATCCCAAAGTACATCTTCGTGAACTCTTACAAGCCAAAAGGAGTCACAAAGGCTGAACTCTCTCTAGCACTGCAAGTCAAGGGGACCTGTCAGCAACCCTTGGTAAGATCAATAGTGGTAAGATACTTAGCCCCACCCAGCTGCTCTAGGGCTTCATCTGTCCTTAGCATGGGATAAGCATCTGACTCTGTGTGACTGTTTCATTTCCTGTAATCTACACAGAACCTGGTGCTGCATTCTTCTTTGGTACCAACAACACTCGGGAGGCCCAGGGACTGCTGTACTCCTAGATTACACCTAGTTCCAACATTTCCTGCATCTCCTTCCTCAGAGTTTGTCTCTTTCTGACACCCTATAAGGGAGAGTCCTGTATCCACATGGTGCTGCACCAGGTGGGTGCATCCTGTTTTCCCAGTGAATATGTCCCCAAACTCCTGTAATACTGTTTAGATTTCTTGAACCTGGGTAGGGGATAGCTGCTGGGACATTGTTACCCCTTCCACTGAGGTGTCAGTCCGAGCCTCACCGAGGAGATCAGTCACCAGGTCCCCCTCAGCCTCCTCCTACCATCCACCGGAAATAGTCAGTACAAGGGCCTCCCTATCATGGTAAGGTTTATCATGTTAGCACGGTGAAATTTATGCCCCTGCCTCCTGCCTAGCACTTCTACCATGTAGTTAACATCACTAACCTTCCTTACCACTTTGTAGGGTTCATCTCAAGCTGCTTGCAGCTTGTTGTGTCTGACAGGAATGAGAACCATAACCTGCTGCCCTACAGCATACTCTCTAGCTCGAGCATTCCTGTCATACCAGACCTTTTTCTGCTGTTGTGCTTCTGCCAAATTCTCCTTGGCCAAGCCCATGAGCTCCCTGAAACTTTTTCTGAAGTTTAGGACATATGCCACAACAGACTCCTTGTGAGATTTACACTCACCCTCCCACTCATCTCAAATCAAATCTAGAGGTCCCCTCACCCTACACCCATACAGCAACTCAAAGGGTGAAAAACCTGTGGATTCCTGAGGCACCTCTCTGTAAGCAAACAATAGATAGGGCAAATATTTGTCCAACTCCCTCTTAAACTGGTCTGCAAATACCCATAGCATCATCTTGAGTGTAGAGTTTAACCTCTCAACAAGACCATTAGTCTGGGGATGGTAGGGGGTAGACTTTAGGTGCTTCACCCTACAGTACTTCCACAGACAAGCCAGCAGATCTGACGTGAAATTGGCACCTCTGTCAGTCAGTATTTCTTTTGGGAAACCTACCCTGCTGAAAATCTCTAACAAAGCATTTACCACCTTTTCTGCCTCAATGGAGGGCAGGGACACTGCTTAAGGGTATCTGGCAGCATAATCTACTACCACTAGGATATACTTTTTCCCTGTGGAACTTGGGGCACTCAAAGGCCCCACAATATCCATAGATATCCTCTGAAATGGCTTCTCAATCATGGGCAAAGGCATCAAAGGAGCTTTAACCTTGTCTCTTACCTTACCTACTTTTTGGCACTCCTCACAGGTCCTGCACTACCCTGTTACATCTCTGGAAATCCCAGGCCAATAAAAGTTCTGCATAATACATCTCTTGGTATGCTTTATGCCCATATGACCTGCAAAGGGAATATCATGGGATATGGCTAGAAGTGCAGACGGTAGGCACTGGGCACTAATAACTGTTGTAGTCTCTCACCTTCTAGCCCTCCCTCAGGGGTCAACTGTCTCTACAGTAACCCTTTGCCCAGTATACAGATTCCCATTTCCCTTGAGAATCAGGCTACCTCCCTCAGGCTTTGTAATGTAGGGTCTGAGAGCTGAGACTGTCTCAACTTTCCCTTTGTAACCTTTCCCACCTCCCCTTCCACAGGAAGTCTGGCATCCTCTGACAGTGGTGCCTCACTGTCAGCCTGGGTACTACTACTCACCCCTGCCCTTGCAGTCACTCTGTCCAAGGTAACATCAGTACCCACAAGCAGTCTCACTGCTACTTGGGTAGCTCCCTCCCTGAAGTAACCACCTCACCAGTCCTGGCTGCAAGTGTGCAATTTGTCCGGGTCTCCCCATGCTACCAGACCCACATGCTTGTCTAAAAGTCTGACTACGTATAACTGCATTCACAAATGGTACTGCATTATCAAAATCATTCCCTATCAGGACATCTGCATTGATATCCTCAAACACACCTACTTGCTGGCTTCCTTTTCCTCCCACCCAGTCAAGGTGAACCCTAGACAAAGGTATTTGGAATGGGGTCCTTCCTAAAGCTCTGACTGTAGTTGACTGCCCAAGTAAGTAGTGCTCCTCTTTAACAATTGCAGGCTTCACCATAGGTAGGTCAGAGGCTGTGTCTCTCTTAGCAATGGCCTCTTTCCC
Source organism: Protopterus annectens (assembly GCF_019279795.1). Lineage (NCBI taxonomy): Eukaryota > Metazoa > Chordata > Ceratodontiformes > Protopteridae > Protopterus > Protopterus annectens. The sequence continues at coordinate 1,098,764,470 of NC_056729.1, read as the reverse complement.
ATTTGCTAAGATAGGATATAACCTCTTGTGTTAGTTTGGTACCCTTGTTTTCTCCAGAAAACTTACTGCTGGCATTTTATCATTCTCAATTACTGGCTGTCCCACCTTTTGTTCCCCACCTTGTCTCCATGGACATCTATATGCTACATGACCCCACTGGTTGCATTTAAAACATTTAACACTTTGTCCTGGATGTGTACCTGGACTAGTGGCTTCCCCTGCTACTGGCAGACTCTGTTGGGGCAGTCTCGGCGGCCCACCATGGGTTCCCTTAGACCAATGAGCAGCACTGGGTGTCCCTTTCCTATGCAGTGATGCCCTGATTGCTAGGTATAGGTCTCTCTTGTTCCCCAACTCATCTGCAGTACTGCATTGTCTATCAGCTAATCACCTTCTCATGTCCCCAGACAAAGTGCTTGGGCTTGTTCCCTCACCAAAAGGTCTGCCAGCCCTTCAAAACTGGTGACCTGACATCCACTCACCCACCTATGAAAATAAGTGCTTAGTTCAGCAATATATTCACACGCACTTCCATCTGCCTTGTGTTTATGCTCATGAAACGTTTTCCTGTAAGCTTCAGGTGTTAACTTAAAACATTCTAAAAGGCAGTTTTTTACAATATCATAATTTAAGAAATCAGTATCAGACAATTTAGAAATAGCAGTTACAGCTTTACAATGAAGCAAGGGGGTCAGGAACCGTACCCAGCGCCCTTGGTCGACATTATACTGTTTACATACCTTTTCAAACATATGAATGAAACTATCAAAATTATCCCTTTCTGCAAATTGTGGAAGAAATTTAGTGACCTTTGTTGCTTCTGGGGTTCAGTTACTCCCTTCACCATTACCTCCATGACCCTGGAGAAGAGTCAGCATCTCCTTGTTGCCTCTGCCTCTCATTCTCCTCAGCTTCCAGGTGTCTCAGTCTTTCTGCTGCTTCTATTTCCATTTTCTTCTCCTGCTACAGTCACTCTGCTGATTCTGTTTCCAAATGTTTGGCCTCCAGTTCAAGTCTCTTTAACTCTAGATGGATTTTTAACTCCTCCGTGGAAAGGTTGAACTGTCCAGTTTCTGAGAGTTGTACATCTCCAAGGTCAGTCTGATTGCCCTCGTGATTGCTATTCTGTGATACAGCTGTGACTAAAGCTGCGATCATGTCTGCTTTAGTCAGGTTGGCATGCACGAGTCTCTAGCCTGGCACATCTCAGCCAACTGGCTCCTTGTCAGCTTTCCATACTCCTCTGCTGACATGCTTTCCTGCTCTCAATGACTAACTAAGCTAACAAAAAAATAAAACAATTGTGATATGTAACTGAATATTCACTGTGTGGCTGACTGAGAGTACAAACACCTTCAGTGACCACTGTTCACAGGCTACAGGAATTCAATATCCACACCATTACAAGCCAATTAATATGTGATGTGGCTATCCCACCACTGCCAACCAATTAATATGTGATGTCCCTGCACTAGCCCAGTAATCAAGGAGCCTCAGTCCTCACCACTGGCAACAACAGGGGATGTACACAATGGGAGGATGACAAGTACACACACAGTCAAGTGCAATTTCCCTTAAGAGCACACAGAGATCTCAACCCTATAGCTGTGCCAGTAGGGAGTCTTATTGGCGATCTGAAGAAAGACGGAGAAACCAGCCCCAGACTGACTGTGATCTCTGTGTGCTCTTAAGAAAAATTGCACTGTACTGTGTGTGTACTTGTCATCCTCCCAGTATGTATGTCCTCTAGCTGTTGCCAGTGTTGAGGATTGAGGCACGTTGATTACTGTGCCAGTGCTGGGGCATCACAGCCAAAATCAGAAAGAGCAACTCTCATAGAGACAAGAGCTCTCTGATTCAACTAAAGAAAAAATTAAAAAGTCTAATAAAGTCTAAAAAGGACAATTACAATGTCAGGATAGCCTCCCAGGCTAAGGACAATAACAAGGTCTTCTTCAACTATGTCAGGAACCTTTAAGGTAATACTCAGCAATGTGCAGAACTGGTGGTAAATGGCACAACTTTTACTGACCTGGGTGACACATCAAATCTACTGGCTGATAAATTTAGCTCTGACTTTACCTCCTGCACCCCCACCCTCCCACTATTGCCTGTGAAATCCCTTCTAGTATATCCACCCACCTCCACCCCAATATCAACAGGGAGCAGGTCCTGGAGGCAACTGTTAAGGTCAAAAACACTATTTCCGTAGGAACCAGCAATATCACTGGTTGCCTCCTAATTAGCCTAAAACTTGACCTAACATAATCACTTGACACATTCTTCATCTACAGCCTCAAAACAGGGTACATGCCAGGTGAATGGAGGTTCAGAACAGTCATCCCTCTTCATAAGCGTGGACCACCAACTGACCCCAGGAACTACAGACTCATTAGTCTGACAAGTCTAGTATGCAAAGACATGGAATAAATTATCATGAAAATGATCAACAAGGACATTGGCAACCTACAGACACTGGACCCATCCAACTTTGGCTTTGCTATTGGAACATTTTGCCTACTTAATGTGGTAGACTTCTTCAAGAGGGTCACCATGGCTATAGATGAGAGGAAAATGGTGCATACCACCTACTTTGACCTGGCCAAGCATTTGATACAATACCCCACTCAGGTATTGTTGATAAATTCTCAGAACTAAGCATGAATCCCCATGTAACTTGCTGAACTGCCAGCTGGCTCACAGATAGGACCCAAGAAGTCAAGACTGGTGAGACCACCAACCCCATCAGACCAGTCACCAGTGTAATACCCCATGGCTCTATGTTGGACCCACTCCTGTTTGGCATCTACTTCTTAGAAGTCAAGGCTAACATCAAAGGCCTCTGCCTCATCAAGTTCTTGGATGACTCTCATTTGGGAGCTATCTCAGATCCCCCCATGACACCAACATCCTACAAGTGGGTCTAACACAAGCAAGTGACTGGTGAGAAGGCCATGGATTAAAATTCACTGCAAAGAAATGCATTATAATGCCCTTTGGGAAAGCATCCATCCAAGCTAGTCACTTCATCACTAAAAAACCCCTAAGAGTTGATCTGATAGCTTGGGATCTGTGAAAATATGTAGACAATATTCTGGCATTCGACTGACGTGTAGCCAAGATAGTAAGAAAAGCATTCTGTGTTGCCCAACTCATAAGGTAGGATATGACATCCAGGTCCAAAGGAGTACTAGTACCTCTTTACACAGGCCATTATCATACCCATCACTGAGTACAAGACCCCCTTTGGTATGTACCTAATCAGGAACTTACAACAGTTGGAATGCCCTGAAAGATTACTCACTAGGAAAAAACAGGAGAATCCAGGGTATGAATATCCTGTCATACACAGATCATCTTAAGGTTCTATCTCAGTAGCCAGTCTCCTACATGTTAGTGAGAGGCAGTCTATATCTCGCATATAAGGCTTCCTCAGATCTGTCTCTGTTGGATCTCTTGCACATCCGCAACACAAACATCATCAGTAGATCCAAGGGCATAAACTTTGTCTGTGACATAAATAGAACATCCCGGAGAGAAGAGAGACTGATATGTGTCTCAAAGGATCTCCACACTGTGGAATAAGCTCCCCATCTATGTGAAGCAGAGTTCACCCCGATCCTATTCAAAACAAATCTTGGTCACTGGATGGGAAAAGGCAAATTTAACTCCAGTCTGACCCCCATGTCTCTGTTGGGCAGATGTTGACAATAAGTAAATTAATTTCAACTAAGTAAATTAATTCCAACTAACATACCTCCTCCCACATAAGCTTTAGCTACCTCTTCACTAACATACCCCACCATATAGGTATCAAAGGAACTCTGAGACAAAACTGGGTTGGTTTGCATGGTTAGGCTTGTAAAGATCCTGGTGGTCATTAGCTTAGTATGAATCTATGAAATTATACTCAGACTTTCACAGTGAACAAATGCAAACAAAGGGATAAATAAATAAATTAATAAAAAAATCAAAAATAAATAAAATACAATCCATTATAAAGCAAAAAGTAAAAATTTTCTGTCTTAAAATTAATATTAAGACAATACAAAATCAGTTTGATTTTAAAGCTAATATGATAACAGCATCATGGGAAATAAAAGACAACTGAGTATTGTGATTATTACATCTTGCAAGTACCCACTATTAAACTGTACCCCCTTTTGCAAGTTTGTGAATGCCCATCCAACTATCTAGTTCATGTTTTAAAGAAGATACTGCATCACACTGCTTAATTTGCACCAAAATTCCATTCCATAGATGGAGAATGTGTTGTGTAATAAACCTATCACTCCACCATCTTTTATATTTCCTGATGAAGACTTAGAGCCCTGTTTCTGGTATTTCTGAGACTATATGATATGTTGTGATACAAGAGATTGAGGACCCCTAGCTCCCTAATAGAAAGGAAGGCAAGGCACAGCTCCCCTCTTAGGAGTCTATAAGATACTGAACAAAGGGGACAGTGCTTCCAGTCTTTACTGGTAGCTTATGGTTTTTCAGCCAATGACCTTCTTAGTTAGGAAGCTCTGGTATCTTTTTAGTTGTTTGCAATGTCTATGAGGATCATCACAACATGAGGTATTGTATTCAATAACTGGCCTAATCATTGCTGAATAAAAGGGGACAATGACCTCTTTAGATATGGATGATATTCCTTTGGTAATTAGCTGCATTAAGCAGAAGACCTTGCTAACTACTGTCAGTACATGATGATTAAAGGAGAGGGAATTAACATCCCAAGTTCTAAAGTGTTTAACAAATTTCTTGTTTTAGAGTGGGGTGTTGTCTATGTCATAAGCTAAGGAGAAGGGTTGTCTAAAAACATGAAAATATTGCACTTTTTAGCATTTAATCTGAACCCATATTTAGTACTCCAGGTTTATGTAAGTATAAGGTCTTAATGAAGTCTTGACCATCAGAGGGTGGACTTCATAATGATACCCAGTTTACAGTCTGACAACAGCACAAGCTAATGGGCTCTATATATTGGATTTCTGGTAAGCAAAATTGTACCACTCCATTATAAATATGTAATGCTAACTGTTAAGGAGCTAAAATGTTGTTTCACAGAAGAATTTTTTGTAAGAAACCTTAAAAAGTAAACCAATTCTGCATTATGTTTTCCCCTGGCCTAGCAAAAAGAAATTTTACTTTAGAAAATGTCTTTTTATTGTGTATTTACATAAAACAGGGGATGGCTTCAGCTTTGTCATATACCTGGTGGTCGAGTGCCAACTCTTCAAAGTCCAAGTTTCAAGACTATGTATACCGATAGAGTGTACAAGTTCTTTGATAGTATGTGCATGAATATGGAGGCTTGCTGCAAAACTGAATTATGTCCACTTCAGAAAGTAGTCTGCTCCTATACAGGGCAAATTTCAGGAGTTTGAGTATGTGTAAGGGTATCATTAATTTTGAGTGTGCGTACATGTGCATTTGTATGTGTTCATTTATGTGTGTGTGTGTGTGTGTGTGTGTGTGTGTGTGTGTGTGTGTGTGTGTGTGTGTGTGTGTGTGTGTGTGTGTCTCCCAAAAGCATGTGGGAAAATGTGTTATGGTCTGATGATACCAAGTTTGAACTTTTTGGCCACAATTCCAAAAGGTAAGTTTGGCCCAAAAACAACACTTCCCATCACCAAAAGAACACCATCCCCATGGTGAAGCATGGTGGTGGTGGTATCATGCTTTGGGGTTGCTTTTCTTCAGCTGGAACTGGGGCTTTAGTCAAGGTGGAGGGAATTATGAACAGTTCCAAATACCAGTCACTTTTGTCCAAAAACCTTCAGGCATCTGCTAGAAAGCCAAAGATGAAGAGGAATTTCACCTTTCAATACATCAAGGACCCCAAGCATACATCCAAATCAACAAACAAATGGCTTCACCAGACAAAAATTAAAGTTTTGGAATGACCCAGCCAGAGCCCAGACCTAAATCCAATAGAAACTCTGCGGGGTGACCCAAAGAGGGCTGTGCACAAGAGATGCCCTCGCAATCTGACAGATTTGGAGTGCTTTTGCAAGGAAGAGTGGGAAATATTGCCAAGTCAAGATGTGCCATGCTGATAGACTCCTACCCAAGAAGACTGAAAGCTGTAATTAAATCAAAAGGTGCTTCAACAAAGTATTAGTTTAAGGGTGTGCACACTTATGCAACCAACTTATTGTACATTTTTTTATTTTTTATATTTTTCCTCTAACAGATTTGTTTGTTTTTCAATTGAATTGTACAGGTTAGAGGTCACATTAAAGGTGGGAAAAGTTTTGAAATGATTTATTGTTGTCTCACTTTTTATATCACAAACACCTGCCATTTTAACAGGGGTGTGTAAACTTTTTATATCCACTGTATGTCTCTAATTGACACAGGTAACCTGTAATTGGTTCATCTCTGAAGCCCGTGCTTACACTTATCAAGGGTATCAGAACTTGTCAGAGATTTGGGATGCATGGCTAGGCTTGAAAAGGCTCTTGTGGTCATTAGCCTAGTAAATACCTATGAACCTATGAACCTATAAATATAAGCTAAAATAAGAAAGCCAGCAGCTGATGACCATTATTTTGTGGGAGCAATAAAAACAACTGAGGCCAATACAACTGCATTTTAAAGTCATATGGAAAATTTTGATTTTAAATAATATTTTAATTTTTAACATAAAAAATGAGGATATTAAAGAACATTACCCTAAACAGAACATTTTTTTCTTCTTAGACAATATTTCCTCCCTAGAAAACTATGCCAATACTGACACATATAAATAATGAATCACTTCGCTAATTGCTTCCTTTGTGGCATTTCTGTACAATTCAGATTCCTCAGTGGGTACCTGTCAAATCTTCGAACGCTCAAAATTTCGAACGTTACATGGTCGAGACCAAATGTTCGAAATTTTGAGTGCTTGAGGATAGAATTTCAACATCACTGTACGGTGCAGATAGGGAGAATTTCCCTTTTCTGCACTGAAATGCGGTCTTGGAGTTGATATATTTAAGTGGGGGGTGAGGGTGCAGGGGAGCTTGCCCCCCCTGCCTACACTGTTAAAGTGGTTTTTTTTTCTGTGTTTTCTTTTTTTTTTTTGTTTTTTTTATGTTCGAACACCCAAATGTCGAACATTTGGTCCCGACCATGTAATGTTTGACATTTTGGATGTTCGAACATTTAATATAGACCCTCCTCGGTAAACACATGTTGAGTTTGGATGAAAGTTCATGGTATTTTCTGTAGGAATTGTTACCTGTGCTCTTACATCATATTAAAAAATGGACTTAGAAAAAACTAACCCCCCCGGCTAATGAGTGTTCTAAGATGGTGAACTAATGTTGGGGAAAGCCTTACGAAAAACAAATGTGCCTACTTATGGTTAATCTATGTGGCTGCAAAAGAGACTGAATTGTTTTCCCTTTCTACTGGTGATTTGTTCAACTTAGCCATCACTGTCAAGAACACAAATCATATAGGATGCAATGAACATGTGCAAACTGTATAAAGAAGGAACCTGCCTGCATACATTGAAATAATCACAAAACACCTTTATGTTCATATGTTAAAAATGTCCTTGAAGCAAGAGTGTCGGGGGATGCATGTTAACCACACTACAGGAATTACCTGGCTAGTCCATTTTCTAAGTTTAATAATGCCCTCCAGGTAGACAAAAATAATGAATTATAACAGTAGACAATAATGGTCTATGTAACCTGAACCTGTGGTTTTGCCCTCTACTGAAGCAGAAAGGTTGGCAAATGCCCTGTTAGAAATTTTCAAGACAATGTGCTTTCCCTGAGGAATTTTGATAGACTGAGGTGGGTGGTAACTGAAAGTCAGACCTGCAAACTTGTTTGTGGAAGCACTGATGGGTAAATCAGATAAAAAATATCCTCGTTTTCCTCAAGCACATTATTTAAGGGAGAAATTTAGCTCCACTTTCATGACCATTCTGATAGCATTCACAGTCCAGTTTAAGTGGAACTGTCACAAAAACCTGTTCCAGCTCACCTTTTCATACCTGGAGGTATCCCAAGAATCCACAGTTTTTGCCATATGAATTCATTTATGCTCACAGCTGGAAGAAGGATTCCTGATGAATTTCATGATGAGTAAGATGGTGAATATGAGTTTCACAAAATGTCATTTGTGGGGTATATGCTGAATTTTAGGACTAATCCTTCATAGCTCAGGGCTCTGACACAACAGCACACAGCACTTTAGTATGATGAAGCCCTACCATGATAGGGAAATCATAGTAGATGCTACATGTACTATACTGCAGGAGGAATGATTTGGTGGTATCCCTCTACAGTGAGGCTCAACAGATGCCTTATTTGATGTAGTAATAATTATTACAGTAGTCATCCCCTGCATAGTTTCAGGAAATCCAAGCAGTGCTATGAGAGTTTAGGGATATGTTCATTGCTAACCCAGGTTGCATCCAAGTTGCAGAACATCATGTGGACACAGGAATCCAAAGGCAACTTAAGTAGGTTCTTTACAGGGTACCTGAACTAGTCAAGCAAACCATGTTGGTGTAATTTTAGAAACTCCCAGGCTACTGATCAACTCTGGTGCTCTGTATCTTAGTCAGGGGCTTTATCCCTCTATTCCACTGGGTATGACATTTTGTTGGACCCAAATGATGAGCATAAATGACATACTCATTCTCTGTTCCATTCTTTTCCCTTTGGGGTGAAAGTTGGGTGTATCTTATAACTAATTAATCCTTATCAACCAACCCATTCTTAATGCCATTTACCCTTCATTATATGGCACACACTTAAAAACACTTTGCAGTATATTTTTCAGTCTTTTTAACCACATTTTTTGTTTGCTGTTATTCTTTATATCTACTTATAATGTGGTACTTCCAGCTTCTCACCCAAAATACTCCACTGGGCACTCTATTCGACCACAGGCTGAGTGTTGGCTTTGTCCTCACGGAATGGAAAACAGCGACTGTTATCCCCCTCCACAAGGGTGGCTCAGCAACAGACCCTGGTAAATATAGACCCATAAGTTTAAGCAGCCTCATCTGTAAGGCAATGGAATGAATCATGATGGACCTCATAAATAAGGATATAGGTGACCTCTAAACCCTGGATCTGTCCCAGGTTTGTTTTGTCAAGGGCAGGTCTTGCCTGCTAAACCTGGTCGACTTCTTCAAGAATGTGACCAGAGCCATAGATGAGGAAAAAACCATGCACAGAGCCTACCTTGACTTGCCAAGGTCTTCAACACTATCTCACATTCGGGTATCATTGACAAACTAACTCAGTTGAATATCAACCCCTATGTTGTCAGGAGGGTTGCAGAGTTGCTCACATATTGACAATGCTCAGTCATAGTGGGAGACTTTACCTCTACCAGCAGACCGTCACCAGTGGGGTCCCTCAATGTTCAATGCTGGGCCTCCTCTTGTTTACCATATTCTTCCCAGAAGTGTCCAGGCCAAAACGGAGCAGTTGTGGCTAACCAAGTTTGTGGATGACTGCAAATTATATGCTATCATTGAATCCCCTAGTGATGTCAGCATACTTCAAAATGGGCTTACACAGATGAATGACTGTTACTATCATTCCCTTTGGTAAAAGCAATGTACCTGTGATTATAAAATAATCAATAATACCTTAATTACCAATTCAGTAGTGAGAGACCTGGGAACACAAGTTGACTGTGACCTCAACTTTGACCACGATGTGTCTACTGTGGTGAGGAAGGCATTCTGCGTCACTCACCTGATTAGCAAAGGCATCACCTCAAGAGCAAAAGAGGTTATAACTCCCCTGTACTCGTCCCTCACCAGGCGCATTATTGAATATAATGCTCTCTTTGGTATATACCATACCAGACACCTGCAGCAACTTGAGAGATCTCAGAGATTTCTAACTAAGAAAATTCAGGGTCTCCAGCTCATGTCTTATACTGACAGACTGAAGTAGCTGTCACTGTACTCAGTAGCATATAGACTACTTAGAGGTGACTTATGTCTGGTTTACAGGGCTATCTCTGACCCAAATCTAATGGAAATGCTGCACATCAGTAAGTCAAATGGGACTAGAGTCACCCATTCCAGAGACCTCAATCTAGCCTGTGACATAAACAGGATATGCTGGAGAGAAAGATACATCTCTCGGAGGTTGCCACTCCTCTGGAATAGGATTCCAGTCCATATCAAGCAGAGCACCTCCATGACCCTGCTTAAGAGCAACCTGGACGAGTGGATGGGAAACTATAAATTTCTGCCGGGGATTGCCCTGGCTTCACTCCTGGGCATTGGTAGCCCTTGTTAGAAATACCTTGGGCATAGACAATATCTCTCATCTAGTATTATATTGGGATTTAATGGCTAGGCTTGTAAAGACCCTCAGGTCAATAGTCTAGCAACACTGTATGAACCTATGAACCTACTCTCCAACAACAAACAGGTATCTATGTCCATCACATTGTCCTATGACATCATGTTAAAATTCAGTAGGTACCTACATCTATTCCTCCTTCCCATTAAATAAAATCTATTATTCCATGCTTAACATGTCAGCTAATATTGTACCATATAAACTAGTACTCACTCAATTATACACTTTGTATTCCTTCATTAAAACTCCTCCTTCTGGGTATCACCAGTTGGTGTACCTCATGTTCCAGATGTACACCATAATTTCATGCATATTTATTCCTCATCTATCTCATCTGCCTGCATCATGTGTCTGCGTTGACAAAAGTGCCACCTGAGCCACTTAACATGCTATCTAAGTGGGGACAAGGAAATGTCTTTATTTCTGTTTAATTGCATTTATTTTTAATCATATCTCACTTCAGTTTTTTTTTTCTGTGGTTTATAAAGTCCAGTTAGAATAGCTGGTTAATTTACATTATATAATTGCTTTTATTCTTTGGCTCATAGGTAGGTACCCATACATGTCAAGCAGAGCACCTCCTTGGTCTTTTTAAAAAGGAACCTTGATGATTGGATGGGAGATAGGAAATTCACCCCGGGGATCATGTCAGTCGCCCTGCTAGACAGGGGTCCAGAGAAGTAAATATTGTGGGAAGAAATATCCAAGGAATTGTTATGGCTAGGCTTGTATAGGCCCTAGGGCTGATAGCCAAGTACCAGCCTATGAACCTATGAACCTATGAACCAGGCTAGCTGCCCTTGCACACCATTTTAAGCCTATCCAGTTTCTCTTTTTGCACTTGAAATAATCTATCCCATTTGGTTATAGACTGGTCTTACCCATCCCATGGTCAATAATTTTATATTATCCCTAATGAGAATAACTGGGACCATATATCCCTAATGAGAATAACTTGGATCATACCATAGGTAATTCGACAGGACCCACGCATGGGATAAAGCATTTCGTATCTGCATCTGTCCGTTAGTAGTACAGGGGGCAGACCTGGAGAAAATGCTCTGTTTCCAATCCATAGATTTAAGTTGCACTTGAAAATGGACAGGGATGAACTTGGTTTTATGTGGGTGGGGAGTCTGTTCCATAGCAGCAGTATCCTCTGCAAGATATACCTGTCCCTCCTAACTGTTCTATTGATGTTGCAGAAGAAATTTAGATCTCTAAACCAAGTATTTCTGAAGCTGTTTGACTTGCTGATGTGCAGTAAATCCATCAATAATAAGTTGGAGGATGCATTGTATGCTAGAAGCAGTCCACATCTAGGCAGTCTGCAAGACAGCAACTGCAGTGAGAGGGCTTTAGGTTGGGCGATTTGGAACATGTTGTTTAGGCCTTGTACCCCTTTAGTAAGGTATGTCTGTGGCCATGGAGATCCAGTTGTTGCATGTGTTAGGACAGATACATGACAAAGGGGGCATTATAGTCAATGACTGGCCTAATGAGGGGACAGAAATGCATAACTGTACCCTTTGGGATGTCACCCTTCCTGGCTAATAAGCATGTTGATAATATGCCCCTAAGAGTCAATTCAGTTGTAAGAGATCTAGGTATGCACGCAGACAGTAGCTTTACCTTCGACCACCATGTGGCCACAGTGGTGAGGGAAACCTTTTATGTTGCTCAACCTGTAAGTAAGGGCATGGCATCTAGGTCCGAAAAGAGGTCAATATCCCATTATAGAGAATGGGCAACCTGCATATCAGCACCCTGACTGGAGAACGAACATTCTCCAGCAGGGTGTTAATCTACAGATAATGCCAACTGAAAAACAAGAGTGAGCGCGATCAAGCCATTATTTTACACTCACTAAGCAGTGCATTTGCCATTTAGCAACTGGAAAATTGAAAAAACATAAGAAAGAAAGAAAAAGTGTGTATATGTCGGTCTGTGTGTTTATGTTTCTGTCTGCTTGTGTGAATGTATGCATGCTTGAGTGTATGAAAATGGTAGTGTGTATGTGTGTGTGTGTGTGTGTGTGTGTGTGTGTGTGTGTGTGTGTGTGTGTGTGTGTAAGAGTGACAGAGATCAACCAGTAGCAGCAGTAGTAGTTAAGATGTTTGCATACCTGTCGATCTCTTAGCTCAAGAAACCTGGAGAAAGCCTAAAATAAAGGGGGAACAAAGGCTCAAAAATAGAACAGATTTTAAATATCATTTTTATATAATGAGAAACTTACTTGAATATTGTGTTGGCATGCATTTTCTGAAGTGCAAGTGTGTGTGCGTTGGCATGCATTTTCTGAAGCACAAGTGTGTGTGTGTGTGTGCGTGTGTGCCCGCGCGTGTGTGTGCGCCTGTGTGTGCGTGTGTGTGTGCCTGAGTGTGCGTGTGTGCGTGTGTGCGAATGTGCGTGTGTGTGTGCCTGTGTGTGCCTGTGTGTGCGTGTGCGTGTGTTTGCATGTGTGTGCGTGTGTGTGCGCCTGTGTGTGCCTGTGTGTGCCTGTGTGTGCGTGTGTGTCCGTGTGTGTGCATGTGTGTGTGTGTGTGTGTGTGTGTGTGTGTGTGTGTGTGTGTGTGAGAGAGAGTGAGAACGATCAAGAAGTGGCAGCACAGTTAAGAAGTTTGCGTACTTCTCCACCTCTTGGCTCAAGAAATCTAGATAAAGCCTAAAATAAAGGGGGAGCAAAGGCTCAAAAATAGGAACAGACTTTAAGCATTGCACTTATAAAATTTCAAAGATGCTTGAATAACAGGATTTTCTAAGGGAAATTGAAAAGTTGATTCTGGATGTATAAGGCAGCTTGAACAGAGATGCAGTAACTGAGAACTGTAAGGAATTTTGGCATATCATTAAAAGACTTGAAAACTGAACTGATAAACATAGAATTGGATTATGAGGAGGAAAAGTGACCAAAAGATAGAATTGTGAAATGTAGCGTCTTGCGTAATCTTATCATTATACACATTTGTTATTGCTGTTGACATCGTATGTTGCTAATACCAATCAGAAGTTGCAGTATTTTTTTGTCAAAGAAGGATGGATCATTGTCATGAGCAGCGTATCTCAGCAACACTGCCCACAGTTTATATCTCGACCCAGTCCTTAGAAAATGCATACATCTGTTACAGAAAACCATTTAAACAGCTCAAAGTGACCTCTGCACATGGACTCCTGAGGTAGCATTTATCCTGAGCAGGTGAAATGTATTAATGACACCAGGACTTACCTATGATTTAAGTGAGTCTACTGGAACAAAAGCAATTTCTCAAACTGGACAAGGAGGGTACAAGATGACTGAGGATCCTCATTTATTTCAAACTTGGAGCCTGAAAATGTCTGCCTGACCAAACTGAAGATTTTGAAGATTAGACCAATGTTCATCATATGGATTACTGCAGCAGTCAGCTGAGCTGACTAAAAAGGCATATTTGGACACCAAGCCCTCTAGAGCTTTCCTGCTGATGAAGAGCACTCCTCTTGCAGGCTTTTAAGGACTGATGGTTGGCTAATGCTGTTCCATTAATGTGCAGCCATGAAGACACCTGAGAGAATACATTTGACTAACTCATCACAGTTCCCCGTTTTTCACTTTGAGGTGGATGCCTATAGAGGACTTATGTCCCTTTGGACACCAAACAATTCCACTTCACAGCCTGCCCTGCTAAGATGCCAAAACACTGAAGTGTGGAAGCACCTTTGACCTACTTCAATAACTTTACTTCTCAGTTAATGTACGTGCTTTAGCCAAAAACATTTTTTTTACCTCTTGTACTTTTCACAGTTGGTGGCTCCTCTGCACATCACCGTGAAGTATTTTATCTCTTTTTCCCCGTTAGGCCTTCCTTCCCCTGAGCTTTACTATTTACAATATCTAGTAACTGCCTTTTTTTTTCTTTTAGGGTAGTGGAAACCCTATTTACCTATTTCAGAACCCTCCCGTCCTGAACTCAGCAAAACTGTAGTCTGTCCTCTATTCAGCTGCCTACTTATTTTTTGTGTTCATGCAACTACCTTACCCTTTACCTTATCATCACCTCCTCTGCTCCTTATCCTTTTGCATGCAACATTTCCATTAGTTTAAATAAAGTTTATTCCTGGCTTTAAAGTTTCTACTTACTGATTGTTTTTCATCTGACTGAATATCACAAAATCGGTTCCTTCTGCTCTGTTCTCCTTCGCTGTGCTCAACTCACTCCGCTCCCCTACCCTGCCCCCCTTCACACCCACACCCACATCAATTACATTTATACTTAGCCAACCCCCTCCTACCACTCATCATCCAATCATCTATTCCTATCCATCTCTCTTCATACCCAACTGATCCTGACCTAACTACCCACCCCTTATCATCACATCTAACTAAACTTGATCTATCTACCCCACCTCCTTAACCTATACCTTTTCACAAATAATCCTCCTGTTTACCTTCCTATCCTCCTTTACTAATTACCTCACTACTTTTTTTATCCACTCCCATTTAGCCTATTCTTCTCACCCTAGACCCCATCTATATCTACTACCCTACCACTCTTACTCTACGAAACCACTCTGCTTATCCTTAGCACTCCCTCCTACAACACCATTACTGCTGAAACACACCTCTATTACACTATTATTTCTTCACACATCTTTCCTATATACACAAGGTCGCCTCACTACTATGTCTCTCATCACCATTACTATTCTCTTTATATTCTCTCTATCCATCTATCTCGTACTACAACTA
This sequence comes from Protopterus annectens, assembly GCF_019279795.1. Lineage (NCBI taxonomy): Eukaryota > Metazoa > Chordata > Ceratodontiformes > Protopteridae > Protopterus > Protopterus annectens. The sequence continues at coordinate 1,098,749,398 of NC_056729.1, read as the reverse complement.
ACAGCACAGCAAACAGCCGATATATCTTACAAACCTACTTCTACAACAACCACACTTAAAGAATCTCTCCTCGGTTACTCTGTAGTAGCCCCTAGTCTATATGCGACCGACTTAATCTTACTGACCAAACTAAAAATCTTACCCCTTCAAAATAACCAGTGTAGTAACCATACTCTATACTGACACCACAAACTTAAAAAGAAACTTCAACATGTAGCTCTCCCTACTGAATGCAACTTAAGACAATGCAGAGACATACATTCAAATCCTAGTCCCTCCACCACCATCTACAACTCCCCTAACCCCTCAAGATCCCTAAACGTCATAACACTTAATCTTCAAAGCATAAGAAATAAAATCCCACACCTGCATGACTGGCTAAATCAAAATAAACACAACTTCACAGCAGCTACTTAGACCTGGCTAAAACCATACATCAAAGATGCTTAATTCCTACCCCTAATGAAGGTGTCACTTTAATATACCCAAACACATTCACAGTAGTTCCATACACAAAACCTGTCCCACAATTCTCCACAGCAGAGATATTAGTAGCCTTCCTTAAACTTAACATTCATAAAAGCCTTTTTATCATGGTCCTATACATCCCCCAGGCAACAATATTCCTATACTAGAAGACATCCTTGCCTGGACAACTAACAATATTAAAATTGAAACTGTCATCTTAGAGGATGTTAACATTAACTGTCTTGATATCTCTACTCAGCACACTTCCCAATATCAACCTATATAACTAAACCCAGCTAATCACCAATACAACCAGACCCAGCATTAATAGCAACACAGGCTCAGGCCTGGACTGGATCCTCGTTTCTGAGCCGAACAACATCTCCTCCTCTGGTATACAACCAAATACCATTAGTGCCCACTCACCAGCCTTCATGGTATGCAAATTGACCTCAGTTCCTAGTATACACCAATTTAAGCAAACCAGAGACCTTTCTCATTTCTGCCCTATCACCATCGATGAAATCTTACAAAGCATCAGTTGGTCAGCATTAAAGACTCTCCCTCTCGACAATGCTGTTGAATTCTTCAATTCAACATTTCTTAGAATATTAAATAGTTTAGCCTCACTCTGTCAAAAGGGAGTAAAGGCTAAGCATGCCAGCTAGCTTACCAAACCCATAAAGCAAATCATGGCTGAAATGGACAAAGCCTGGAAAGCTTGGCAAAAAAATAAAAATCCTTTGACCGTATTCATTATAGACAGTTACATAATCAGGCAAAATGACTAGTCATTGAAAACAAAAAAGAACACTTCCAAACTCTTCAAGATCAACATGAATCAAACACTAAGAAATTCTAGGGTGCAATTAATTCTCTACTTTATCCAGGCTCAAATAATAATCCCTGCCCCAATCCAGACAAAACTCCCCTGACATAGCCTCACTCTTTAACTCATATTTTATTGACACCATAGCTAAACTCACCACCACCTTCCCACAAATAAAACCTAATCTAGCTGAACCCTCTTCATCACACTCCTCGGCTTCCTCTCCACCTATTTTCCCCTCTCACCTACACCCACCTCCACTATAAAAAAACTCCTTATTAAACTCAAACCTTGTACTAATGCTCCAGACAACCTACCAGCTGAATTCCTACATAATTCAGAGAGGGGAGAGTCAACAGTTGATATGGGAACATCAATTGGTCTGGAAACATAAAGGGCACTTTAAATAGCAAAACTGTCCCAGAGTTCACTCAAACCCCTGAACAGCCAGTGGTATGGAAGAACGTGTGTAATAACACTCTATCTGAACATTTTTTTCTGAGACTTCCACTGCCTATGCAGGCTAAAGATCATCTGAAGAGAGACCACTTAACCAGCAGAGGGCAGAAAAGGAAAAGGAATCCACAAGACCAGGTGCAAGTATGAACTATGAAATGGATGTGTGTGAGAGTACTCTTTGATCATTATCTTCTCTAAACACATGTTGACAGCAGCGGGAATATCCGTGCTACAGAAGGGATTATCGTTTATTCCAGCTAATGAGTCAAACCTTGCAGAAGTCACTTTGGATATTAGGATGTTTGAGTGAAATCTGATGTTATGGACAATGTTTCCCAATGACAGTGGAAATGTGCCTACTTTTAGAAATCCCAGTTCGTTTATTCCAACTCTTACTTTTGTGTTGGAAGTGATTTGCAATGTATGTGAGCATGATTTGGATAATTTGTTTAATCGTTCTGACTATGTTAAAGTGAAAACATTTTATAATTTAAGTAAAAAGGAAATGAAGGCATTAAAATCGTTGTGTGGAGATGTGACCATGTTAGTGAGACCGGCATTTAAAGGAGGGGGTGCTGGTGCTCATGGATACTCATTTTTATAATGTAGCTCTGAGTAGTATGCTTCAAGATCGAGAAGTCTTATGTAATTTTAACTTTAGAAGACATTAAAGATATTAAGTATGCTCATTATACTGTATGTGACTGTTTATTAAGTAATATCATTACTCAAGAATTGTATAATTACTATTTAATTGATTTACCACTTATTCCTATTTTTCAAGGTCTACCAAAAATACAAAAATCTTTAGCAAATCGCCCATTCAGACCTATTATTTCTGGACGTGGATGGCTTATGGAACCATTGTCAATTTATGTAGAAAAGCATCTTCGACCTATATTGAATCAAGAAGTTACAGTTTTGAATGACACTGGGCAGCTTTTGGGTCAGCTTTATGATTATTTGTATAGCCATCCTTTGAATGCGTACACAGTTTTTATCACTATGAATATTAGTTCTCTATTCAGTGATACTGAATGAATCAGGTTTACATTTTGTTAGGGATTTTTTGAAGGAAAATAGTGATTATAGACCAGGCATGATAGATTTATTATGTTTATTTATAGAAATCATTCTAGGGAACAATGTATTTATAGGTTCATAGGTTCATAAGTGTGTACTAGGCTAATGGCCCTGGAGCCTTTATAAGCCTAGCCCATAGACGTGCCCTGTAATCGTGCCACCCAATTTTATGTTCTTAGGGAACTACTTTCGCCAGAAAGTTGTAGTAGCAATAGGAACCCCATATGCCAATAGTTATGCTAATAGTGTCCTGGCTCAATGACAGGAGAAATATGTTCTGAATATGAATATGTTGTCATCCTATATAGTCTTCTAGCGATGGTTTGTGGATATCATATTCCTTCTTTGGTCAGGTAGTAATGATGATCTTAGGGGTTTCATTGATTATTTACATAACACAAACAATTTTCTAAAATTTACTGCTACTTGTTCAGAAAGAGCTATAGAATTTTTAGATGTGAGGTTAGAGAAAGATGAATGCAATAATGTGGTTACCACCACATATAGGAAGGACTGCCATAAGAATCACATATTGCATAGACAAAGTTTACAACCCCACATATATAAATATTATGAGGTCAGAGTATGAGACTGTCACGTCTGAATAACAGGGATGATAAATTTGACTCAGACTTTGCCATGATGCTTCAAGAGTTTTTGCAGAGAGGTTATAATGAAAGAATACTGGAAGGGGGGATGTCAGACATAAGAGACTTGAGATTAAATAAAGCTAAACCTTATTTTTCACATAGAAAGGTTTTGTATAATCCATGTCAAGGTGAATCTATGAGGGTTAAGGGAGTACCAATATTCTTGAGTTATTCTAGCAATATACATTCTGTATGTGAGATTATTAAAAGGAACTGGCACATATTAACCTCAGACGACAGAGGCAATGGTGTGACTGCAACCCAACCTAATTTTATATTTAAGAACAGTAAGTACCTAAAGAGACTACTCTGCTATAATAAAAATAGGAGTTCAGAAGTTTTAGATTGAATGGACACTTTTCCTAATAGCAGGTGTAATTTCTAAAGTCTTATTGATTGCAGTAACATTTTTATACATCCTGGAACCAATAAGCGTTATGATTTTAGAGTGAAGGCAAATTGCATGTCTAAACACTTAGTACATTTAGCACAGTGCAAGATATGTAATACATTTTACATTTAGCACAGTGTGAGGTATGTAGCAAATTTTATATTGGTAAAACTGATCGCTCCCTTCTAGAATGTATGAGAGAGGATGTAAGGGACATTCGACAGAATAATGAAACTAATTCTTTGGCTAAACATGCCATAGATGAGGGAGAGAACCATACTTTTAAGTTTAAGGTGCTTGAATTACTATGTGAAAATGGAAGACTAGGTGACTTTATGAATAAGACTGAGAACAGGGAACTTTTTTGGATTTTACATCTGCAGGCTAACAAATTGTATGGTTTAAATGGTAAGGTCTCTTTAAGACCTGCATTAAAGCACAGGAAACTGTTTAAATGAATTTCTTTAATGTCTAAGTCACATACTTGATGTTAATGTGTTTTATTGGTTGGTTTGAATTGAATTTAAGTATTTAATTGATGTTATTTATATTGTTTTAATGGTCTAATGAAGCAGTTTAGCTGAGAAAGCGCTTACCATATTTTTATAAAGTTCTTCTGCCAATTACAGCATTTTTTTCTGTTTTATCATATTCTACAAAAAGTTCTGGAACATCTTCCTGAGCCATATCCTCTTCAGATGCCCCCCTACTTCAATTGCTGCTACTTTATATTGGGTCTCATTAACCATCACTCTGCAACATTGCCTGCATCAGAGTTGCCACTGTTTCCTGCTCCTTCCCTTGCTGTGCCAGTATAAATTTTTTATTTGTGCCTAACTTAGGTTCTTAGGTTCACAGGTAGGTACTAGGCTAGCAGCCCAAGGGCCTAAGTAAACCTAGCCAACAGGGTTCCCTGGCTTACACCACCCAAGAAAATTATTTTCCTGTGCCCCTGTTGAGCAGAGCCACAGAAGTGATCCCCGGGGTGTATTTCCTATTTCCCATCCACTCATCAAGATTTTTCTTGAAGAGTGCCAATGAAGAACTTTGCTTGACATAGATGGTTAGCCTGTTCCAGAGTATGGGAAGTCTCTGGGATAGGAATCTATCCCTCCAGCATGTCCTGTTTATTGTGGTGACAAGGTTTAGGTACCTAGAGCATGTAGCTCGGAGGGATTGGGATTTCTTTAGGTGTAGCATGTCCAGCAGCTCTGGGTTTGACATAGCTTTATATGTTAGGCAGAGATCACCTCAGAGTAGGCGATATGCTATGGAGTAAAGCTGGAGTTTTTTTAGACGGTCAGTGTAGGGCATCTGTTTGAGGCCAGTAATCCTCTTTGTGAGGTACTTCTGTGGCCTTTCCAGCTGCTGCAGATGTCTTGTGAGGTACATTCCAAAAGGGGCATTGTACTCTATAATGGATCTAATGAGTGTCGAGAAGAGGGGAACAATGACTTCTTTTTTGCTGGATGACAACCCTTTTGTGATGAGGTGTGCCATGTAGAAGGATTTGCTGACTACTGTGGCAATGTGATTATCCAATGAGAGATTACTGTCCACCTGGGTCCCAAGTTCTTTTATCACACATTTGACATTAAGTAGACTGCCGCCTATGTGGTAGTTCATGGGTACAGAGATTTTACCAAAGCGGATGACAATGCACTTTTTGGCATTGAGCTTGAGGCCATGGCTCTGACATCAGGCATCTGTCTCAGTGAGACCCTTCTGTAGGATGTCTACATCATTTGGAGATTCGACTATGGCTCCTAGTTTGCAGTCATCTGCAGACTTCATTAGCCAAAGGCCTTCTTTGTTAGCCTGTACTTCAGAGAAGCAGATTCCAAACAGGAGATGTCCCAGGACTGAACCCTGTGGTACTCCATTTGTCACTGGTTTGAAGTCAGATTTGGAGTCTGCAACCTTTACAGTGTGGGTTCTGTCAGTGAGCCAGTTGGCAACCCATCTTGTGATGTAGGGATTTATACCTAGTTTATTGAGTTTAGCTATAATTCCAGAATGGGGGATGGTGTTGAAAGCCTTGGTAAGGTCAAGATAGGCTGTGTGAACCACCTTACCCTCATCTACGGCTTTGGTGACTGCCTCAAGGAAGTCGATCAGGTTCAGGAGGCATGATCTGCCTTTCACAAACCCGAACTGGGTGGGGTCTAGAGTTTGGAGGTTACCAATGTCTTTGTTTATGACTTCCATGATGATACATTCCATGGCCTTACAGACCAGGCTCATCGGGCTAATAGGATGATAGTTCCCGGAATCAGTGGTGGCTCCCCCTTTTTGGAGTGGGATAACTGTTGCTGTGCACCATTCAGTGGGCACAAAGCCTGATGTGAAGCTATGATTGAACATGGTGCTTAGGTGGGGAGCCAGCTCATTCTGAAGTCCGTGTAAAATGCAGCCAGGGATGTTGTTCGGTCCCATGGATGCTGTGTTTTTGGCTTTAGAGAGTGCAGCTTTTACCTGCGTAGTTGAGATTACAGAGACTCTGCATTCTTCCTGTATAGATATGGGCCATTTAGGGGGTGAGGGGGGGGGGTAAAGTTAGCACTGAACCTATCTGCCAGGATGTTGGCAATATCAGTTGGTTCTGTAATTTTTGTGCTGTTGTGCTGTAACTCAGAGCAGATCTGGGTGCTGTCATTGAGATTCTTGACATAGCTATATAATACTTTGTGGTTGTCCCTAGAATCAGTGGTGATTTTGTTTTCATGCCTAGCTTTGGAGGATCTTATAAGGGAGCTCAACTTCTTACTGAGGCTGAGTAGGGAGCTCCTCCACTCATGGGATTTTACTCTCTTTTGCAACAGTTTCTTCCTTCTGTTGTCGAGTTTGTTTATGGAAGGGGACCACCAGATTGGCTTCCTTTTTTTGGAGGATAGCATCTTGGTTCTGTTTGGGATAGCACAATCCATGCACTCATGTAAGTGCTTATAGAGTGCATTTGTGTAGGATTCAGCAGTCATAACTGTATTGTCCATCTGCATGGGTGTCATGAAGTTTGCCACTTCTGTCTTAAGAAGCATGAAGTTGGCTTTGGAGGAAATATTTACCATGGTTTCCTTAATGGGGGGTGGGGGCGGGATGTGGATATCTAGGGTGATTAGCTTATGGTCGGATCTGACCAACGAAGAATTGACTTCAGATGTGGAACACTGGTCATTCATTTTGGTAATGACTAGGTCTAGGATATTGTTGCCCCTGGTGGGGGTGTGGATAAGTTGATCCAGGGCATTGGAATTTATGAATTCCAGAAACAGTTGAGCGAAGGAGTTGGTGCATGAGTAGTTTTCCCAGTTAATGGTGGGGTAGTTGAAATTGCTCATTATTACGGTGTTTGGTTGAACCCTAATATTTTCCAGTATATCAAGAAAAGAAGAGTGGGAATCCTGGGGCACAGTGGGAGATCTGTAGCAAGCTACAATTTGGATTGCAGTTTTGTCCAGAGTTAGTTGCACTTGGATAACCTTGGATGCATTATGCTGAGCAATTAGCCTGGAGGTGTGGATATCCTTAATGAATATGGACACACCTCCGCCTTTGGTGTTCCGGTCCAGGTTAGGTGGCTGAAAAGTGTGGTATGAGTTGTAGCCTGGTAATGCAGGGGTGCTCTCTGGAGCCTTGAACCAGGTCTCAGTCACTGCACAGATATAAATGTTCTCCATTTTAAGGAGGGCCTCGAGGGAGTGCATTTTGAGATTTAGACTTCTAGCATTGAGTAGGATTACCCTCAGTTTTTGCTTGCATGTTCCTGCTATGGTGGTGAATTTGTCATTTGAACCTTGCCTAAAAAAGGTACTATAGGGGCGGCAAGAGCCTTAGCCAGTATCCAGAATCCCAGGGTTGACAGGTGCAGGCCATCTCTGGCAAAGCATCGTGGTCTAGCGACCATGTCATCCCAGGCAGACAGATACTGGATCCCCTTAAAATGACACCAGAAGCTTAGCCAATTGTTGAAGTCAGTCATTTTGTCCTTGTACTGCATTATAATTCTTTGTGATGACAGGATGCTACTCAGGGCTAGGGTCATACCTGCCTGGGCTACAAGATTAGAGAGCTCTTCCATGTCTCTTTTCATGTAGTCCAGGGAGGTATGTCTCAGGTCATTCACACCAACATGGACAATGACAGAGTCATATTTGTACTTGTTGTGGAGTGACCTGTATGCATGGGTTATGTGGTGGATCCTGGCACCTGACAGGCAGCTGACAGTAACCTTTTCCTTGTTTAGCCTGATGAGTGGGACATCAGTGTGCCTGACTATAGAGCCACCTGTGACTAGTGTGTTAGGTACGTTATTTTGCCTTATGGGCTGTGGTTGAGTGGCACATTGAGTCTGTGGGCTATGTGTTATTTAGGTTGTGTTGGGGGGGTGGAGGTTGCTTGTATTTCTGCTTTGGAGGTCTCTCTTGCTTGAGCAGATTAGTATCCGAGTAGGATGCCTAATGGTCTGGACCTGCCAGTCATGAGACTTGACTAGTTTTGCCAGGAGGCATTTTACTATGCTGACACAAGCATCCAGCTGTCAGTGCACCTTACATGAAGTCAGACAGCAGATAATGGGAGATCCCTCTGGACCCACCATCATAAGACAAGCCCCTGCCCCACACTCCTGAGACATGGTCATGGAGGCCATTAGTTATCCATAATATTTAACAAGGTTTGCTCTCCTTCTGCAGAGAGACAGACCTGATGACCAGTAGTGATCCAGCACCAGAGGCATCAGCCAGTTCATGCCGAGATGTCTGCTGCCACACCATCACCTTTTCCACAACTGGAGCTGCAGAAAGTTGAAGAAAAGAGAACACATAGGTACACATATATGTCAGACATGGCAGCTACACATTGGGGTTGCCACACATTACATACACACCCTGCTGCTGGGAGAGATACTCACCTCTTGTAATTTCCTTCCATGTTCATCTTATGTCCGTCAGCCTTTGTAACAGAAATTTTGCGAAATGATTACTCATGTTCAACAGATAATGCAGTTATATGAGAAAAATTGCTTACAATAAATGTCCGTTGATCTCTCCATATCTCTGTCTCCAAGTGCTGAAGAAAGTCTTTTTGGCATCTCCACAGATCACTGAACTAGTGCTGACACTTTTCAGAAGAACTGGTGATACTAGTAGTATCACTCATCGTCCTGCCAAGCTTATATCAGGCATCTACTCTGTACAGGGGACAAGTATATCTCCCTAGCAGAGGCTCAGAAAAATCTCTCTGAGGTTCCAAGATGGCTGCACACTGATCAATAGTATAACTTCAACTCTCCCATTTTGAAAACAGGCACTGAGAAAAGGTAGTACCACTGAAATTTTTTTTGTTTTTTTGGTAAAATTCCATTACTGGCTAGTAATTACACTATCTGGATGCCAACAAAAAAGAAATTTGGAAAACTGAAAGAAAATCAACCAGAAAAGATGAAGAGAATACACTATCTGGGAAAGATTTTACAGCTGTTCAGCAAAAAGCAGTTCAAGCTTCAGCTTTGGTTCAAGTTATGGTTTCCAGTAATTTAGAGGAAAAATAAATCAAATGTATTCCGATGTGATTAAAATAAATGAAACATTGGAGGAATATATCAATTAAAACAACAAAAGGCTGGAAAAATAGAAGAAGCTTTAACTAACCTTTCAGATGAACTGATAAAGTTGCAAAAATCAGAGGCTGACATGAAGAAAAAGCTGGCTGAATGTGAGGTTTCTCAAGAACTGTTTAAAAATAGTGTTATAAGAAAGAGCATACAGAGAAAATCTGAGATTTTCTGCTATATCAGGGAAACTAGAAGCAAGAGACTATATTAAGTTTATGAAAGCACAAATAAGCAACCGGACTGGTGTTCCACATTAACATTTAATTGAAAGCACAAATCAAATGTATGCTCCAAACCTGAGAAAGGAGGCAAGACCTACATTAGCAAAGATATAATCACAACAGCAGAATGAATTGATCCTAACAAAACTGTGGCAGAGTGGCAACGTATTAAAAGTTGGAGACAGTAGAATGCTTGTGGAAAATGATTATTCACTGTATACCAAGCAGAAGAGAAGCAAACTGATCTCAGCAATCAGGGAATGTCAAGAGGCAGGTGTGAGACTCAAGCTGCTGTATCCAGCTGTCTTCAAAGCATTTTTCTTGGAAGATCAAAGTCATTTTTGATGCAAAACAGGTTAATGAGGAAATACAAAAGTTTATTCAACAAAAAATAGGTCACCAAACAAAAGGGCACTCTGCTTCCCATTTTTCTGATAGTAAGGTTCATAGAGAGATTTTGCCAGTAAAATCTCCCCATTGTTTTAAAGGAAAATGCTTGAGAGATAGAAAAAAAGCGCAGGAGTTGAGTAGAAGAATTAGCAGAACCTTCTACTTGAACCAGAGTCTGGTATTGAGAGATGGAGATGAACAGAAATAAGACCAACAACTCGGAAATTGGTGAATAAATAGAAGACTATAAACCATCTTATCGCATTTGTGAAATATTTTTGCAAGAAATAGTGGATGTAAAATACTAGACATTTGTTGTTTGTTAAACTTATGTGTAGACTATAAAGAATATACCCCACTTTATATCATTAATGTTTAGAAGGGCACTAAAAGGGGGAAAACTAACTGTAAGTAAAAAAATTTTCTTATTAGTATTTAAAACTAATTTCATGATATAAAATGCATGTTATATACAGTAAAGCAGTTTTGTGTAGTGTGAAGTCAGGGGTGTTTTAAATGTAAAGGAGTCTTTTCAATGACTGTTGTATGTATTAAAGATATTAAAGTAAACAAATACTTTTTGTAGTTGTAAGAAGTATAAGTTTTATAGTGTAACAAGTGAAAAAAAAAGGTTGGACAAAACTAAGTTTAATGTTCATATGCTGTGACCTTGGGCTGCTGGGGTGGGGTATAAAAGTGCACTGATTATATTATATGTAGAATTATGATATTTTCTCTTTTTATTTTATAAGGATGAATGTCTAGTTTACTACCTTTGTATTAAGCTGTAAATGAAAAATTTTGTAAGCATGTAGCTTTTAAAACTAAGATAAAATTATTTAAGATATAAAATAATAAGCTTCTTACAATCACAAAGGTGTTAACTTGTTTGTTTTCCTCACTGGCAACTGGTCAATAGAGCTGAAATGCCTGCAGCTGAGGGCAGCTGTGCATTTCCATGGAGACAAACTGCATGCTGGTGGAAGCAGTTAATCTTGAGAATTCTGAGTATACTTTGCTGAGGGAAATGCAAAAATTAAAGGTGCAATGGTAATCAGTACACTGAAAATTTTAAGAAGAAAATTATGGGAAATGAATAAGAGGTAACAACCTCTCTAGTAGCCTTAATACTTTAATGCATTCAATAGAACAGTGTATAATATAGTTCTATTTAAAGATAGCCAAGTGAAGTTTTTCTTAGAGCTAATGTTTTCTGAAAGCATACAAGCTGTCTTTCATATCTGGGAGGAGAACAGAGTTAAGAAAAGAACATATAGCAAAAAGTGTAAGTGAGCACAGGCTGTAGCATGCACTTTAGCATGGGTAACTTTAATTCTAGGTTAAATAATGCTTGTAGTTGCAGCTGTCAATTTGGGGGAATTGTTCCCATCTGGAGGGTTAAACTTTAAATTTCAAAGATGTACATACTTTTATGTGTTTGTTCCAAGTTAATAGGGGATGAAATGTTTTGTATTTATTTTTTCTTTGAGAGTTCTCATTAAAACAAAAGGTCTTGAAAAATGTGGCATAGGTTGAAATGTATATGAGAAGAAAAACTGTACAAAGGATCAGCCCGACAAATATTAGTATATTCATGTAACACAAACATTGGAAATACACATTAAAAACTGCCATGTATAATAGGTGGAAACAATAGCTTTTTATCATGGTGGTTAGGCTGTCCATATTATCCTGGAACATTAATGACTCTACATACCTAGATAAAAAGGAAGGAGTATTGAATTATGTTAAGAAAAGCAGAATGCAAATTTCAATGCTGCAGGATACACATTCGGAAAGAAATGAGCATGTGAATTTGACAAAGACAGGATTTCAGAATGGATATTCAGCAGAATATAAGAGACAGAAGAAAAGGGGAGTAATAATATTAATTGCTAGAGAGGCTCCAAAAGTGATAGATGTGGGGAAAAAAATGGTAGGTTTGTGGTAGTAAGGGACTGGTGGCAAAGGAAGAACATTACAATGCCAAAAACTGCTATTGTGGAGCTTAAGACATTTTTATGAAAAATGATCAGTTTTCAGCAGGAAATATCATTTATAGGTGGGAGTGGAATTTGATTTCCAATACTAAGGATGTATCAGGGGACCTAGAAGAGACAATACAAAAAAGGGGGTAGATTTCAGAAGAAATATATGGAAATATTTAATATGGAAGATGTAAATTCGGTAATAAGAACTCGGACAGAATTTACATATTATTCCCCTAGGTACAATAACTGGGATAAACTAGATAGAACTTATATTTCACAGAAACATGTGCACTTAATTGAAAGCTCTGATGCACATTCAGTAATTATTTCTGATCTTGCACCAATAAAAACTAAGATAAAAATGCAGGGTGATAAAGTAAAAATAAGACAAATGCGCTTTCCCACCTAAATGTTAAAAACAGAGGAATTTAAGGAATGGGTAGTGAAAATTATTCAAGAGTTATTATGGAAGATAGGAACATCTTCAGAAGTTATAGATACTGACTGGGATAAAAAGAAAATGGAGTTTAAAAATAAGGCTAAAACAAAATAGAAACATATATGGTTAAAAAGTAATAGAAATTACTTAGAGGGACTGACAAAGATTAAAGTACTCCAGGATATGGGAAATCTCACAGAAAAAGAGGAGAAGTAAATGCAGAGTACTAACGAGAAAATAAGGGAGTATTTAGATAATATGCATGAGTGTAGAAAGATTGCAGTTAAGCAACTACTTTTACAACTCTACAGCGCAAAAACATTTAGCTTAACGACTTATGTAATGGAATGTTAAAAGGGTTGTCGCTAGCTCAGGGAACCTATGACAAGAAAAATAACCAGAGATCCTGTAGATGTTTTAGAGATATGAAAATTTGTATTAAGCAGAGGAATGTGGAAATCAAAAAAGAGTACAAATGGGAATATTTATGGAAGACTTAATAACTCCAAGGTTCCAGGTAGACGGCACTCATTATCTAACGGTTAAGATATGAGATGATGAGATAAAAACAGTTATGTATAATCAATCTTCAGGGTACTCTCCTGGAACAGATGGTATTCCTGTGAAAATTTGTAAATTAGGAGAGAATAAATGATAAAGCTCTATAAGATTTTGTTTAACGTATTTTAAAAGGAGAGGAAGCATCAACATCTTGGAAGAAAGCTGTGGTAGCTTTGTTACATAAAGATGGCAAAGACCCTTCAGACCCAGCTTCATATACAGCAATTTCAATTTTAAACCATGATTATAAAGTGTTTATGTCTATACTAGCTAAAATAATGGCAAAGATGGTGCCAACATTTGTGGATATGAATTGTCTGGTTTTGTGGAGAGGAGGGCAAACATTTGACAACATTAATAGAGCAACGATGATCTTGGTAGAAACAGACTTTCAGAAAATACTGTGGTTGTTGGTGGGTCTTGGGTTAATTAGGAGGATATATGAAGGCTCAGAGGAAAGAATTAAAGTGGGAGGATTACTCTCAGATAAGTTGTGCTTCAACATAGGAACCAAGCAGGAGTGCCTCTTTAGCCTTTGTTATTTTCTTTATATTTAGAGCCATTGATAAAGAAAATAAGGGACTTAGAAGTACAAAGATTGTAATCAAGAAAAGTTGGCTTTATTTGCAGTTGATATTATTGTGTACCTGATAAATCAAGAAAAGGACATCTCACTGTTGGGAAACATTTTGATCATAGGATCATAGGAGGTCACTAGGCTAATGGCCCTAGGGCCATTACAAGCCTAGCCAAGTACAACCCCTGTTCCCAATAATATCAAAGTATTAAGTGGAACTAAGTAAACAAATACTGTCCCTATCCAAGAGGAACACAGGTGAAAATCCTGGGGTGAATTTGGGGTTTTACATCCAATCATCCAAATTACTCTTAAATATGGTCAGTGTCTGTTTCACCTGAATTGAAAGTTTGTTCCAGAGGAGAGGTAACCTCTGTGAGACATAGCAGTCTCTCCAGCAAGACCTGTTGATGTCACATACTAGGTTGAGTCCCCTAGAGCGAGTGGTTTCTAAATGTGCAGCTTTCCCTTTAGAGCAGGATCTGAGATTGCTTTATATGCAAGGCAGAGGTCAACTCTAAGTAGTCTGTAAGACACAGAGTATAGCAACAGTGATTTCCATCAGTCAACATATGACATATGCTGAAGACCCTGAATTTTCTTTGTAAGAAACCTTTGAGGTTTTTCCAGTTGCTGCAGGTGCTTGGTAAGGTATATACCAAAGGTAGCAATGTACTCTATTATTGGCCTGATGAGTGAGGAGTACAGGGGGGTTATAACCTCTTTTGTTCTAGATACAATGCCTTTACTTATGAGTTGGGTAATGTAGAAAGAGTTTCTTACCAATGTGGAGACATGGTGGTCAAAGAAAAGGTTGCTGTCAACCTGTGCGCCCAAATGTCACACCACTGATTGCATGCAAAGGGTGTTGTTATTAATGTGGTAATCTACAGAGACATTGCCCTTGCTGAAGAGGATGGTAATGCATTTTCTTGCATTGAGTTTTAGCCCATTTCTTTGGCACTAGTCATTTGTCTGTGTAAGTCCCTCTTGTAAGATGTTGACAATGTTTGGGGACTCAATGACTGCACCCAGTTTGCAATCATCAGCAAACTTTGTCAGCCATAGGCCTTTTGCTTTAGCCTGCACATTCAAAAAGTAGATTCCAAGCAATAGGGGCCCCAGCACCAATACCTGTGGAACACCAATGGTTACAGGTCTGCTGGTGGAAGTAGAGTTACCTATTTAGATTGTGTGCATTCTATCAGTGAGTCAGTTTACAACCCACCTAGCAATATACAGGTTGCTCTCCATCTTGATGAGTTTATCAGTGATGCCTGAGTGGGGAGTAGTGTTAAAGGCCTTGGCCAGGTCAAGGTAGGCCATATGCATGGATTTGCCTTCATCCATGGCTTTGATGACTGTCTCAAAGAAATCTACCAAGTTCAAGAGGCAGGATCTCCCTTTAATGAAGCCAAAATGGGTCAGATCAAACATTTGGAGGTCTCCTGTATCTTTGTTGATAAGGTCCATGATTATTCTTTCCACAGGCTTGCAGATTAGGCTGGTCTGGCTTATGGGGCTATAATTCATGAGGTAGAAAACCAGTGCTTAGACTGTGGTTGAAAAGAGTACCCAGCAGTGCATCTAGCTCCTGTTTTAATAAATTTAGAATGCAGCCTGGGATATTATCACGTTCCATGGAGGCTTTGTTTTTGGCATTGGAGAGAGCATGTATGACCTGCTCCTTGGAAATACTAGGTGGAGGCAGGTGATAGGGATACTTTAAGGGATATGGGGCGGGGACAGAGGGGAGAGGTTCTCAGTGAACCTGTCAGCTAGCAGGTTGGCTATTTCTGTGGGTTCAGTATGTGGTGCCATTAACAACCAATTCTGAGCAGATCTGGAGTTTTCCTTTAAGGTTTCTGACATAGCAAAAGGAGGCCTTATGATTATCCTTAGAGAAGGAGGTTAATTTGGATTCACAGTTAGCTTCAGAATGCCTTACAAGGTGTCTTATTTGCTTGTTTAAACCAAGGAGGGAATGCTTCCAATTCACAGAGCATTCCTTCCTGTTCTTGGACAGATATCCACCAGGCAGGCTTGTTCTTTCTTGAGGATCTTGTTTTCATCCTATCAGGTATGGCTGAGTCAATACATTTGTACAGATTCTTATACAAGGCATTAGTGCAAATCCCAATATGTGTCCATGCCAACAGTCAGGGCAGGAGGTATGAAGCTATTAATGCTGTCACGTATTAGGTTGTAATTGGCTTTGGAGAAGTTTTTAGTCTAGTTCATAGGTTCATAGGTAGGTGCTAGGCTATTGGCCCTACGGCCTATACAAGCCAGGCCAAAAAGGTACCCTGGCTTTTGCCACCCAAGAAAATTATTTTCCTGTGCCACTGTCGAGCAGAGCCACAGAAGTGATCCCCGGGGTGAATTTCCTATTTCCCATCCAATCATCAAGATTTTTTCTTGAAGAGTGCTAATGAGGAGCTTTGTTTGATATAGATAGCTAGTTTATTCCAGAGTATGGGAAGTCTCTGGGACAGGAATCTATCCCTCTGGCCTGTTCTGTTTATTGTGGTGACAAGGTTTAGGTCCCTAGAGCATGTAGCTCGGAGGGATTGGGATTTCTTTAAGTGGAGCATGTCCAACAGCTCTGGGTTTGACATAGCATTGCATGTTAGGCAGAGATCACCTCTGAGTAGGCGATATGTGACGGAGTAAAGCTGGAGTTTTTTTAGACGGTCTGTGTAGGGCATCTGTTTGAGGCTGGTAATCCTCTTTGTGAGGTATTTCTGTGGCCTTTCCAGTTGTTGTAGATGTCTTGTGAGGTACATACCAAAAGGGACATTGTACTCTATAATGGTTCTAAGGAGTGATGAGTAGAGGGGAACAATGACCTCTTTTTTTCTGGATGAGAAACCTTTTGTGATGAGGTGTGCCACATAGAAGGATTTTCTGACTACTGTGGTGATGTTATTATCAAAGGAGAGACTACTGTCCACCTGTGTCCCAAGGTCTCTTATCACACTTTCAGTGTTAAGTATACTACCGCCTATGTTGTAGTTCATAGGTACAGAGTTTTTACTAAAGGGGATGACAATACACTTTTGGCATTGAGCTTGAAGCCATGGCTTTGACACCAGGCATCTGTCTCAGTGAGGCCCTTTTGTAGGGTGTCCACATCATTAGGAGTTTCAATTATAGCTCCTAGTTTGCAGTCATCTGCGAACTTCATTAGCCAAAGACCTTCTGTGTTAGCCTGTACTTCAGAGAAGTAGATACCAAACAGGAGAGGACCCAGGACTGAACCCTGTGGTACTCCACTTGTCACTGGTCTGAAGTCATATTTGGAGTCTGCTACTTTCACAGTGTGGGTTCTGTCAGTGAGCCAGTTGGTAACCCATCTTGTGACATAGGGATTTATACCTAGTTTAGTGAGTTTATCTATAATTCCAGAGTGGGGGATGGTGTCGAAAGCCTTGCCAAGATCTAGATAGGCTGTCTGAACCACCTTACCCTTGTCTACAGCTTTGGTGACTGCTTCAAAGAAGTCTAGCAGGTTTAGGAGACATGATCTGCCATTTACAAACCTGAACTGGGTGGGGTCCAGAGTTTGGAGATTACCAATGTCTTTGTTTATAAGTTTCATGATGATACATTCCATGGCCTTGCTTACCAGGCTCATTAGGCTAAAGGGGCGGTAGTTCCCGGGGTCCGTGGTGGCTCCCCCCTTGTGGAGTGGGATAACCGTCGCTGTGCACCATTCAGCGAGCACAAAGCCTGAGGTGAGGTTATGATTGAACATGGTATTTAGGTGGGGTGCCAGTTCGTTCTGTAGTTCGTGTAGAATGCAGCCTGGGATATTGTCTGGTCCCATGGATGTTGTGTTCCTGGCTTTGGAGAGTGTGGTTTTTACCTGTGCAGCCATGATTACAGGAACTTTGCATTCCTCCGGTATAGAGATGGGCCCTTTATGGGGTGAGAAGGGGGTAAAGTTAGCACTGAACCTATCTGCCAGGATGTTGGCAATATCAGTTCGGTGTGTATATTTAGTGCCATTGTGCTGTAACTCAGAGCAGATCTGAGTGTTGCCATTGAGATTCTTGACATAGCTATAGAATGATTTGTGGTTGTCTTTAGAATCAGTGGTGAATTTGTTTTTGTAACTAGCTTTGGAGGATTTTATCACGGATCACAGCTTCTTACTGAGGCTGACCAGGGAGTTTCTCCACTCATGGGATTTTACTTTCTTTTGTAACAGTTTCTTTCTTCTGTTGTACAGTTTGTTTATGGCAGGGGACCACCAGATTGGTTTCCTTTTTTCGGACGATAGCACGATCCATGCACTCATGTAAGTGCTTATAAAGTGCAATTGTGTAGGTTTCAGTAATTATAACTGTATTGTCCATCTGCATGGGTGTCATGACGTTCACCACTTCTGTCTTAAGAATTATGAATTTGGCTTTGGAGAAATTTTTTACCGTGGTTTCCTTAATGGGGGGTGGTCGCAGGATGTGGATATCTAGGGTGATTAGCTTATAGTCGGATCGGACCAATGAGGCATTGACTTCAGGTGTGGAACACTGGCCACTCATGTTGGTAATGACTAGATCTAGGATATTGTTGCCCCTGGTGGGGGTATGGATAAGTTGATCCAGGGCATTGGAGTTTATGAATCCCAGAAAGCGTTGAGCAAAGGAGTTGGTACATGAGTAGTTTTCCCAGTTAATGGTGGAGTAGTTGAAATAGGGTCTATATTATAACATCAAATTTTATAAAGTTTGAATATTATAATATCGAACCAGTAATGTCAAATGCTGAAAACAGCGAAGGTGCAGGACACCAAATTCTTTCCCAGGGAAAGAATTCGGTGGGCCATTGCTGTGGCTTCGCTGTTTTCAGCATTCGATATGTTGGAACGTTACGGGTCAGGTTCAAGTAAGTGTGCGATTGTGTGTAGGTTAGGGTTATGGGGCGGGTTAGGTGAGTTAGGGTTAGGGAGTGGGTCAGGTAAGTGTGCGGTTGTGTGGACGTTAGGGTTAGGGCGCGGGTCAGGTAAGTGTGTGATTGTGTGTAGGTTAGGGTTAGGGCGCGGGTTAGGTGAGTTAGGGTTAGGGCGCGTGTCAGATAAGTGTGCGGTTGTGTGTAGGTTAGGGTTAGGGGGCGGGTTAGGTGAGTTAGGTTTAGGGCGCGGGTGGGGTGAGCATGCGATAGTGATGGACCTTAGGGTTAGGGTTGGGTTAAGCTAAGTGGATAGCTAGTAGTGTATGTAAAGTTTAGTTTAGGTTTAGGAGTAGGATTTTAAGTGTATGTGTGTGGATTGCTGTTTTTTCTGTGTGTTTGTGTTGTGTGTATGTTTCCCGGAATAGCGATTTTTTTCCCTGGGGAAAAAAATCGCTATTCTGACTGTTCGATATTTGCAGATTTCAGTGTTTAGGGTTCAATATTATATCATTTGATGTTTACAAACTTCAATGTTATAATATAGAACCATTGAAATCGCCCATTATTAGGGTGTTTGGTTGAACCCTAATATTTTCCAGTACATCAAGAAAAGAGGAGTGGGAATCCTGGGGCATGGTGGAGATCTGTAGCAAGCTACAGTTTGGACTGCAGTTTTGCCCAAAGTTAGTTGCACTTGGATAACCTCGGATACATTATGCTGAGCAACTAGTCTGGAGGTGTGGATATCCTTAATGAATATGGACACACCTCCGCCTTTAGTGTTCTGGTCCAGGTTACATGGCCGAAAAGTGTGGTATGAGTTATAGCCTGGTAATGCAGGGGTGCTCTCTGGACCCTTGAACCAGGTCTCAGTCACTGCACAGATATTGATGTTCTCCATTTAAAGGAGTGCCTCGAGTGAGTGCATTTGGAGATTTAGACTTCTAGCATTGAGTAGCATCACCCTCAGTTTTTGCTTGCCTGTTCCTGTTATGGTGGTGAATTTGTCATTTGAACCTTGCCTAAAAAAGGCACTATAGGGGTGGCAAGAACCTTAGCCAGTATCCGGAATCCCAGGGGTTACAGGTGGAGGCCATCTCTGGCAAAGTATCATGGTCTGTCGACCATGTCATCCCAGGCAGACAGATACTGGATCCCTTTAGAATGACACCAGAAGCTTAGCCAATTGTTGAAGTCAATCATTTTGTCCTTGTACTGCAGTATCATTCTGGGTGATGGCAGAATGCTACTCAGGGCTAGGGTCATACCTGCCTGGGCTACAAGATTAGAGAGCTCTTCCATGTCTCTTTTCATGTAGTCCAGGGAGGTATGTCTCACGTCGTTCACACCAACATGTACAATGACAGAGTCATATTTGTACTTGTTGTGGAGTGACCTGAGTGCATGGGTTATGTGACGGATCCTGGCACCCGACAGGCAACTGACAGTGACCTTCTCCTTGTTTAGCCTGGTGAGTGGGACATCAGTGTGCCTGACTATAGAGTCATCTATGACTAGAGTGTTGGGTACGTTGTTTTGCCTTATTGGCTGTGGTTGTGTGGCACACTGAGTCTGCGGGCTATGTGTCATTTGGGTTGTATTGGGGGTGGAGGTTGCTTGCATTTCTGATTTGGAGGTCTCTGTTGCTTGAGCAGATTATTATTGAGAGCCTCTGCAAATGTTATTGTGTTTTTATGTGTGGATTTTGGTGGTGTAGATTTAGTGAGACTATGTGATGAGTGTGGTGTGGTGCAAGTGTTTACCTTCTCCTCTTGACTGTCAAGTTCAGTCTTGGTTGGAGAGAGCTATTACCTCCAGTTTGGCTAGATAAGGGCATCTCTCACAGGTTGTAGTGTTGGGTGGTAGGAGGAGAGGGTTGTCTGTATACATGAAGCAATTTCTACATTGCTCCAAGATGCCCAGATTCATCAGATAGACAGGAGAGAACACTGGGAGCTGACCCTTGACCTCTAGACCCTTGACCTCTAGTTGCTGCTAATGTGGGGGGGGGCAGATGTTATTGCTACTTTTCAGTAGCTGATTTATGATTAGACCTCACTAGGGAAGGCCACACACATGGGGTAGTGCAACGATCACCCATGTCGGTGAGCATCAGAGCCAGAATATTTGGGCCCCTTGTGGGGGTGTAAACCAAATGGTCCAGGGCATTGGAGTTGATGAAGTCCAAGAACCTTTGGGCAAATATGTTAATACATGTATACTTTAAAGTGCCAAAACTGCTGGAGCCACGGATGTCAGCAAAATACTTTATTAAAGAAATCCACAGAGTTTACGCCAAGTACAGTCCTAAATACACATGAACGCCTTAAAACAAAATTGCGTTTTTGTCTTAACAAACCAACTTCTTCAGATACCCTCTGACAAAATAGGTCAAACCTTTTATACCTTTGTTTAAAAACCATTACCCAATCACTACAACCTCAAAATCAAAAATTAATTAGTGTTGCCTGTTTAACCCTGTGCTTTGAAAACACTTCTTTTATAACCAAACCTTTCATTATTTCTAAAGGTTAGTTCTTATGAATAAATAGATAAATAATGTAAACGCCCTTAGACTATTGAATATATTATAAAAATATATAAAAATATATATAAATATATATGTAAAAATCAACATTTAGTATTAAGATATTTTAAAAAATAATAATTTATATAAATATAGCCTGCCATCTGCTGGTTAAAATATTAAATACACATGAAGCATCATATTTTTCCTGCTCTTAATTTTAAAAGTGGCATAATAGAAATAATAAAATCATTAAGACCTGGGGAATTAGTTGCATCAAGAGAAATTTGCCACCATAGCTCCCTAAATTCCAATTTTTCCTCCCATAGTCCACCCCTCACATCTTTTTTTAACTTGTTCTAAAACCATAAAGTAAAATTTGGCATTGGGACAACTTATAGTGTGTTTATACAAAGCGTTGGTCTCTTTTTTTGTGGATATATCATATTTGTGTTCGTATATCCTTCTTTTTAATACTCTCTCTGTTTTACCCACATAGAAAGCATTACATTCTGAACATAGTCCTAAATATACCACACCTTTAGTTTCACAATTGTAATAATCTGTGCTTATAATCCACCTCTGTCTACTTTCTAGAAAAACTTTTTCTTTATCTACTATATTACTACAATACACACAGTGTCCACATTTAAAGGTACCCTTCCTAACCTTTTTCGATCTTTGGGGGCCTTTGTGTTCCAACATATTTTTAAATGATTGTGAATTTTTGTATTCTACTTTAACATTATTATTACTTATTATTTTCTGATCCAGATCAGTCAAACTAATAAAATTTGTCCATTCTCTTTCGACAACTTTTTTTGTAACATTGTTGTTAAAGGCATTATATTCAAGAACCAATGCATGTCTATAATCAATCTCTTTAGGGATGGGTGTGTTAGTAGTGGGGATATTCAACCCACAAATACTTTTATTGGGATTCCTATTACCAAGGATAGGTTTGAATCTACTTTCTCTCCCATTCAAAACTTCTTCTTGAATTTTACTGATAAACTCCTGGGGGTAACCTCTTTCCAAAAACATTTTGTTTAATAAGTTACATTCGTCCTTAAAATCAGCTTCTAAAGTGGTCATACGACTACCTCGGACAAATTGTCCCTTCACTATATTCTTTTTACAATAATAAGTGTGTGCACTTTGATAATGCAGAAATGAATTACAGAAGGTGGGTTTCCTATATATTTTAGATTCAA
The DNA here is from genome assembly GCF_019279795.1 of Protopterus annectens. Classification (NCBI taxonomy): domain Eukaryota; kingdom Metazoa; phylum Chordata; order Ceratodontiformes; family Protopteridae; genus Protopterus; species Protopterus annectens. The sequence continues at coordinate 1,098,727,091 of NC_056729.1, read as the reverse complement.
CTCTATCATTCCGCCTATAAATTTCCACGTCCAAAAATTGCAGCTTCTCAGTGGAAACATGAAACATAAATTTTAGGAATTGAGTTGTTTCCCCCAAATACACTTTAAATTTTTCCAATTGCTTAATACCCCTGACCATAAAATTACTATATCATCCAGGAATCTTCGATATAGTTTCCAACAAGAACAAAACCTGGATTCAAGAATGTATAACTCCTCCCACCTAGCCAAAACCAAGTTCGCATAAGTGGGGGCACAAGCGGCCCCCATTGCAACACCCTTAATCCGCTTATAAAATTCACCACAAAAATTTTAAAAATTATATTTAAGAACCAAATCCATTAATGACACACATACAATTTTGTCATTGTGTGTTAATGTGTCTTCCTGAAATACAGCCTCTTCAAACATTTCAATTCCTTCTATATGGGGAATACTAGAAAATAAATCCACAATGTCAATAGTAACAAATAATAAGTTATCACATAAAACTTCTTTGGTAATTATTTCAAGAAGGTCCCAAGAATCTTTTAAGATTGATTCTTTCTTCATCCAGGAATATTTCAATTTACTATCCACAAACTTAGCCAAACTATGCGTTTTAGAACCACTAGCAGAAACAATGGGTCTTGGGGGGGGATCAACTTCATATTTATGAATCTTCGCAATTCCGAAGATAGAAGGGACCCTAGGTTTGTCAGTTTTTAAAAAATCAAAAGTTTTTTTATCAAAGAAGCCTTCAAAAAACATATCTTTTAAACAAATATCAATTTTATTGTAGGAAATATTGATTTAATTGATGGACACATTGGTGCATCCTTCCTCATTAAATAAAATTTTGTTAATTTTCCCTTCATACACTATGTTATCCATAATAACTATTCCTCCCCCTTTATCAGGTTTCATTATTCTAATTTTGTAATTGTCCCTCAACCTTTGTAAAATGTTCCTTTCCTTCCTGGTTAAGTTGGGATGAAATCCAAACTTACCATATCTGTTTCTTAATTCTTTTTCCATAGTTTTTTCTAAATTTCCCAATTGTGGATGGAGCGGTGGATTAAATGTGGTTCTTCTCCTGAGCTGTTGGTTCATTGTATCCCCCTCAGATGTTAACAATAAATTTAAATAAATTTTTCTAAAAAATAATTTTATATCTAGTATTGACTGTGTAAGATCACCCTTTTTATAGGGTATGTATTTAAAACCTTTTGCAAGCAGGCTAAAATGTTATTTTTCTATTACAATACCACTAAAATTATAAATACTAAAATCACTAAAGGTATGTTTAACACCATTTACCAAAATATCATTATTACCTGTTTGATCATTGGGTGGGGGTTGTAATGGTGTTGCCACCTTATTTAGTATTTACCCCTTCCCCTTCTCCCCCCTCTCCATGTAAAATCTTTTTCTTGGTACCCTGGTTTATTCATTAATCTCTCCAATCTACGAAGAGGGGAAAATTCATCATAATTAATTCCTTCTTCCTGAAAATGATTAACATCCCCAGGACTTTCCCGTTGGTCATTAACGGTGTTGTTTCCATAAAGATTTTTCAAAAAGCCAGGGGCCCGGGGTTTAGGATATACTATACCATTTTTGTATTCTTCTGTGTCTCTAACTTTTTAAATTTTCTTTGAATAGTTTCCCCACACTTTTGGTCAATCTTTCCTCTAATCTTAAAATATTTATCCTTCTCTTCTCTTATAGTGAAAATCAGGTCTTCTTTTATACATTTATCAAGCTCAGTTATGTCTTTCTGCAAAGCAACTTGTGACCTACTGTTTTCCTTAATCATAAGTCTCAGCATATCTAAACCACAGTTATCAAACAATTCTATCAACTCTTTATGAAAGACAGACCCATCAAGCACATTGTTGGGATACTTAAAAACTCTCAGTCCCTTTGGGACTATTCCCATACAGATACACTCATTTAGGTATTAATTTTCAATTTTTAATGTCCGATACTTTAACATAAGCTTATATAAATTGTCCAACTTGACTCTATAGGAGTCAGCCACAACTGGTTGCCCATTAGATAATTTTTGTTTAAAAGTGTATTTTTGAAATAACCAGTCTTTAATTTCTTTAGAATATAAACCATACTCATTGTCATGGCAAACAGTACCTGAAATTGTCTTATAACTCTTATAACAAATGCTCCAGCAGTTTTGGCACTTTACTTTGTTCTTGGTTTCTTTTGTGCCAATTATCCTTTTGGAACTTTTACATGTATACTTTACCCAATCTATGAATGAGTAGTTAAAGTCACCTAAAACCAGGGTGTTTGGTTGCATCTTGAGCGATTTAAAAAGATCCAAGTATGCAGTGTGGTTATCCTGGTTCTTGGAGGACATCCTGTAACTGGCAATAACTTGGAGTGGGGTCTTATCTACAATCAATTGGACCTGGATTAGTTCCAAAGAATCATTTTGTTTAACCAATACAGAGGTGTTTTTACCTTTGATGATTACTGATACTCCACCTCCTCTAGTTCTTGCACTTTCAGTTTGTGGTCTGAATGTGCGGAAGACATTATAATCCGTATGGCCGGCGTGCCTTCCGTGGCCTTAAACTAAGTCTCTGTGTCTGTACAGATGTCAGCATCTTCTAAGGTGAGGGATGCTTCCAGTGAGTGTAGTTAAGGGTTTAGACTCCTAGAGTTTAGCAGCATAACTTTGAGGTTGCTTTTTTGAAGATATTTTTATATTGGGAATTTTGTTATTGTGACATTGCCTAAAAAAGGCACTACAGGGAAGGCAAGAGCAAGAGCCTTAGCCAGTAACTAAAATCCCAAAGATGACAGATGAAGACCATCTCTGGCAAAGCAGTGTGGTCTAGCTACCATGTCATCTCAGGCTAACATGTACTTGATCCGCTTAGAGTGACACTAGAAACTAAGCCAGTTGTTAAAGTCAATCATTTATTGATTATTTTTTTATTTATTTATTTATTTTATTTATTTTACATTTGTTGACCGGGCTAGTCCAGCTGGATTATTTCCATTTTCAGTGGAGGCCCGGGGAGAAAAGCTCCACAGATTATAACAAGGTTATAGAAATTGAACATATACAATCAATGTTTGTGGCATAGACATTGAGCCACCATGCATACTTCTTAGTCTAGATCAAGTAGTAGAAAACATATGGTACTATCTACGTATTCAGAAAGGCATAAAATTCTTTTAAAGACTGCCCTCCCTTTGGTTCATTTAAAAAAAAAATGTTCAGTCATTAAGTCGTTTGGCATCACAGAGAAAGATTGCAGTTTTGAAGTAAGGAAATATGTTAGTAGAAAGTTGATTAGTCTGGATTGGTACAAGAGCAGAGCCAAAAGTTGTTAAGATGTCGAAGAAGATGTTTTTTAAAAAGGTCGAAGGAGCCTATAGAGGTAATGTGTGAAGGAAGATTATTCCATATTTTGCCTACTGAGTTGGAAAAAAGGCAGTTACCTGCAGAATTAGTAATTCGTGTAGTGTTAACTTGTAGCTTTTCAGCGGAGCGTAGCTGTTTCAAGTTGTTATAGGGGATCAAGAGGTTACTAAGAGCTGGTGTTTTTGATGGTTGATATAGAATGTTATGTGTTATTAAGAGTTGTTGATATATAATCTTGTTGGGAAGTTCTAACCAGTGTAAGTGTTTTAAGTTTAGACAGTGGTGCGTTCTGTGTTGGGTTGCTGTGGTAAAGCGAGCTATATTGTGGTAGGATGTAGTAAGTTTCTTCAGGTTGCTTTTAGAGAGATTAGTGTAAATAGAGGAGGCATACATTAGAGTAGAGATCAGGTGTGATTGTGCTAAAGTGGTCCTTGCTTCTGGTGTAAGGTAAGGTTTGATTCTGTACAGTGAACCAATTTTTGTATTAACTGCTTTTATAGTGTTATTGATGTGGTGGTCATAGTTAAGATTATTATCAATAGTAACACCAAGCAGTTTGGTTGTAGAGTCAGGGGAGATGAGGGAGTTATCACTTGCAGTAATAGAGAAGTGTAGCTGAGGAGATTTGTGGGTAGGTGAGAAAAGAAATAGTTTTGTTTTCTTTGGATTGAGGAGGAGACATATTTTTGAGAACCAGTGTTCGACGGTAGAAAAGGTAGATTGTGTCAGTGACTGGAGTTCAGATTGAGTGGAGGCTGTGCAGATAATGGTAGAATCATCTGCATATTGTATACATGTAGTGTTTGGGATAGAAGATTGGAGGTCATTAATAAAGATAGAGAATAAGAGTGGGCCTAGTATAGATCCTTGTGGTACTCCTAAAGAGATAGGTAGTAGAGTAGATAGTGAGGTTTTCCAGAGTACTGCTTGTTGTCGGTTTTCAAGATAGGATGAGAACCAGGTTAAGGAAGAGGAATCCAAAGCAAGCGATTTTAATACTATACTGTGGTATCATCTTAGGTGAGGGTAGTATACTGCTCAAGGCTAGGGACATACCTGCCTGAGACACATACTCAGAGAGCTCAGTCATGTCTCTCTTCATATAGTCCAGTGAGGTACATCTCAAGTCATTCATACCAACATGAAGTATGACAGAGTCATAATGTTACTTGCTGTGGAGAGACTTGAGTGCATGTGTAATCTGGCAGATCCTGGCACTCGAAAGACAGCTGACCGTAAACTTCTCCTTGTCCAGCCTGGTGAATGGGACATGTGTGTGTCTCACTATAGAGTCACCTATGATCAAAATATTTAGATTACATGTGTTTTGCCGTAGGAGCTTGTTTGGTGAGGCACTTGTGCTTGTGGTTTTATGTGTACTGAGTGTTGTAGGTACTGTAGTATGTGTAGCATATTTGTGTTTCGGAATTCTCTGGTACTTAGGTAAATTTCTGTTGAGTACCTCCGTGTATGATGGTTTATGTTTTGAGAGCATGGTTTGTGCAGGAGGTATACTATGTAGGCTGACAACCTGTTCAGTGCCACTGTTCTGTGAATGAGAGAGCAAGGATTCCAAATTCTTAGTGTATATGCATCTTTCACAAATTAAGCTTGAGTGGTTTAGGAGTAGTGGGTTGTCAGTGTACATGAGGCAATTGCTACACTGCCTCAGGATACTCATGTCAATCAGGCTGGCAGGAGAAATGCAGAATAACTGACCATCCATAATAATAGATATAAATTTGCTTACTTTAATGAGAAGGATGTGGTTTAATTGGGGGCTTAAGGCTGGGTCTGTACTAATGCGGCTCTCAAGGGTTTGAGACTATTAGGGATTAGTAGATTTCAGTTAAAGTGGCAAATGCTGTAGAAAGCCCAGCTGAGGTACTCTCCGAGCAGCAAAGCACAATTTAAGGGACTCCTCAGTTGGAGCCCGGGCAGCTTCTAAGGAAAAATAAATCTACTTTAGCTTTTGCGTCTATAACCACCAGTGGTTACCTCCACTGCATGATGCTGCTTGAAGGTGTGCTACTTGCAAATAGATGCCTTGGGTTGCTCAGATGAAGACATTAGAGCAGTGGCTGGTCATCAGACTATGCGGAGCTGTGTTAAAACAGGAGCAAACCCATGCAAATGCAGGGTTATGCAGCAACTGTGGGAACCCTTTTTTAAAACAAATTAAGCAATTTTCAAACAAGCTAGCCAATGGAACTGCTCAGTACTGAGCCTTATTCCAACAATCTCCAACTCAGATGGGTCCTTTGCTATACGCTTTTGCTGCAAGGGTGCAGAGGGACCCTCTTTATTTATTTATTTATTTTACATTTGTTGACCGGGCTAGTCCAGCTGGATACATATCCATTTTCAGCAGAGGCCCGGGGAGAAAAGCTCCTCGAGAGTACAAAACAATGTATGACATTAATGAAATAAAAAACAGTAAATAAATTCACAGTTTAAGGAATAGAAGTACTATATACAATTTAGCTATTTATGCAAAAAAGAACATATTGAAATAAATAGTTGGGTAAAAAGTAAGTAAATAAGTACAGTACAGGAACATGCTAGAAAGAGGTGTGTTAACATAAGATACTAGAGTGACGAAGAGAGATATTAAGATATAAGAGATAGTCCAAATTAGTTAAAAGACAAGTTCAGCTTCTGGATTCCAGTATGCAGGTAGATTATGCAGACATTAAGATTTAGAAATTTAGTGAGAAGACAAGAGTTGTTAGTCTGGGTTAAGACAGGTGCATAGCCAATGTGTTTTAAGGTAGGATTTAAGCCTGATTTTGAATTGCGTAAGTGATGGTAGTGAGGTTAGGTCGCTGGGAAGAGAGTTCCAGGTTTTACCAACGGTGTTAGAAAATAGAGGGTCCCCTGCCTTGTTGTTGGCTATGTGTGTTAGTACTAGCATTTTAGTAGCTGAGCGCAGGGTATTAAGGTTACTGTAGGGAGTGATAAGGTTGGTAAGAATTGGTGTGTTACTAGGCTGATACAGGATTTTATGGGCAATTATTAATTGATTAAGTAGAAGTAGGTTGGGTAACTCTAGACATCCAAGATTTTTATAATTAATACAGTGGTGGGTCCTAAATGTAGAGCCAGTTGCAAATCTTGCAATATTGTTGTAGGAGACTACTAGTTTGTTCATATTGGTTTTTGAGAGGTTAGTATAAATAGGGGAGGCATAGAGGAGGGTAGAGATTAAGTGGGTCTGGGCAATAGTAGATCTAGCTAGTGGGGTAAGAAAGGATTTGGTTCTATATAGTGAGCCTAGTTTTTTGTTAACTGATTTTATGGTATTGTTTATGTGGGCCTCAAAGTTAAGGTTATTGTCAATTAGTACCCCTAGGAGTTTTGTGTTAGAGTCAGGGGATATAATAGTTCCATTGTTAGAAGTGACAGTAAAGTTTAGAGGTGTGTGTCTATGGGTGGGAGTAAAAAGTAGAAGTTTGGTTTTTTTAGGATTTAGGATAAGACATTGATGTTGTAGCCAATCCTCAACTGTGTTAAACACTTTTTGGGTAAGAGATTGTAGGTCTGCTGGATTTGGGGCTGTGCAGATTAATGTGGAGTCATCAGCATATTGTATTAAGGAGGCCTGAGGAATAACAGTGTACAGGTCATTGATAAAGACAGAGAATAGAAGTGGTCCAAGTATAGAACCTTGGGGGACACCTAGTGAGATGGGGAGATGGGGAGATAGGTTGTTCTCCCACATGACTGCTTGTTGCCTATTGCTTAAGTAGGATTCAAACCATTGTATAGAAAGAGTATCAAGGGACAGGTTTTTCAGTGTGTTAATGAGAAGTTTGTGGTTAACCATGTCGAAGGCTTTGGAGAGATCAATAAAGAGGGCTGAGGATAGAGTGTTGTTATTGGTTTTATTTATACAGTTGGAGAAGGATAAAAGGCCGGTAGTAGTACTGTGAAATGGCCTGAAACCGTGTTGGCAGCTAGCTAGCAAGTTGTTGTCTATAAGGTGTTTTAACAGTTGCATATGAATGCATTTCTCCATGATTTTGGCTAAAGGAGAGAGTATGGCAATAGGTCTGTAATTGGATAGATCCCTAGAGTTTCCACCCTTATGAAGGGGGATAATATGTGCAATCTTCCATGTGATAGGAATTGCACCTTCAGAGATTGTTCTGTTAATCAGAATGGAAACTGGGTAGGCTATAGCGTCTGCTGCTTTCTGTAGATATTCAGCAGGAAGGAGATCGGCAGCAATGGTGGTAGGTTTGAGTTTTTGCAGAAGGGTACGGATAAGGGATATAGAGATGGGTTTGAGATGAAATGGGGGAGGTAAGGTAGTATTATGGGATGTTAGAGGTGAGCTATTGGGAGATAGTTGGTTGGAAAGAGACTGAATGGTTTCAGTGAAGAAGGTGTTAAAGGTTATTGCTACTTCCTTTGGATTGTCCTGGTCTGCACCTACAGGTGGGGGGGTGACAGTACGACCTGGGTGTAAGAGAGTATTTATACCTGCCCAAAATTTTTGGGGGTTTCTTTGCTGGGTATTTTGGAGTTGTATGTAGTACTTTCTTTTATCTAACAGTATTGATTTTTTTGTGTCATTTCTTAACTGTCTAAACTTGATGTGATCTTCATGGTTTTTGGTAGTACGCCATAAGGTCCAGATTTTATTTCTAAGTAGCATTTTTTGTTTTGTATCTTTTGAGAGCCAGGGGGCGGGTTTGTTTCTAATTTTAATGGTCCTTTTTGGAGCGTGGAGGTCGAGAATCTGTAGAAATTTACTGTTAAAGTAGATTACTGCTTCCTCTAGGGGTAGACTTTTAAGGGGTGCCCAGTTGCATGCTCTAAGTTCGTTTTTGAAAATATCAGGGTTAAATTTTGTTTTATTCCTCACTGTTCTATAGGTAATTGGATTTTGGATATCAGTCTTGTCTCTGAATATGAAGGTTAGAGCATGGTCGCTTATATCCTCAGGGAGAGTTCCTACTTTATAGCTTAGGTGATGTCTATTTATTAGTATCCAGTCTAGGGTGCTTTCAGTGTTGTTCTGTTTATTGGTCTTTGTGGGGGAGGTAATAGTTTGAGTAAAGCCATGTAAATTAAGATGGGTAGAGGGTTGTTCTGAGGTACAGCTATTCCAATTTATATTAAAGTCTCCAGTACTATTGTCTCTTGGGGATAGTTGGTTGATAGCCAATTCAGGATATTTTCTAGGTTGTTTGTGTTATTCCCTGGGGGAAGATAGACGGCAATAATATAAATAGATTTATGGTTATTGAGTTGGAGTTTGGAGATAAGTATTTCCTCATTATTAGTTGGAGGGGGCTTAGAGTCAATTGAGGTAACTTGTAGTCCAGACTTGTAAAGTATTGCTATTCCGCCTCCCTTTAGCTAATCGATCTTGTCTTAATGTGCTATATCCTGGAGGAGTAAATTCATTGTCTTGTATAGATGGTTTGAGCCAAGTTTCAGTAAGACACAGGATGTCAAATGAATGTACATCTATGAGAGCATGTATTTGGGCAACTTTGTTATTTATGCTTCTTATATTAAGATGGGCTATTAATAGTGAGTTGGGAGGTCTAATAAGGGATTGGGTGGTAGTAGGGGTTGCTATATGGGTAACTGTAGGAAGTGTAGGGCTTGGACCTGGATTAGGTTGGATATCACCATCTATTATTGATTGGAGTTGGTAGTTAAGTGTGATTTGTAGGACTTTACATGTAAGGAACAGAGATTTCTTGGCTTGAGGCCGATAGTATTTAATGTGATTTAGTCTGTGGTATTTTGCTGATAGGTAGGTTATTGTGCTAGGTGTGTTTGAATGAGAATGAGTGTAGGCTATGGGAGTTGAGGAGGTTTGCTTTGTGGGGTGGGAAAGGTTTATGTACTGGAGGTGTTCATAGAAAGTAAGTAGATAAAGTATAATAAGAAGATGTGTGATGATGTATGGAAGTAGGAGATTCCGTTTAGGATAGGTAGATAATAGTGGCATAGTGTCAGTGTAGAGAGTAGTGGAATGTTAAGATGAATAAGTTGGATAGTGTAGGTGAGTATTGGGTGTGGAGTTTCTGGAACTTAAGGTGTGGTCTCCTATGATTGGTGTTTATTGAAGGGGAGTGGTTTAGATGAATAAATGTAGAAGCAGTGGGGACAGGTGGGAATAGGGGGCAGGGAGGGGAGCGGAGTGAGCCTGTAGGGCGAACGGAGCGGGATAGAGCCAGTGAAGGAGAAGGGCCCCAGGAACAATCAGTGAAATGCTGACTATTGAGGTAAGGTAAAGATGTGTCCAGAGGAGAGTGTGAAGTTGTAAGAATAGAGGAGTGAGCAGTACTGGGAGAACAGAGAAAAGTTCAGGCCTGCAGTTAGATAATTGTAATGTAAGATGGCTGGTTTTACTGCTCATATAATGCCAAACAGTCTAGATTCAGCAAATTTGAATCTACCCTAAGCTATAAAATAAATGCACAAGTACTAGAAAATACAAACTCCAGGAAAACAGTCTCAAAACAGCAAACAGTTGAAATAGTGAAACAGCAAAACAGTTAAAATGGCTAAAAAAACAGTTTAAAAGTGCAGTACAGTGAATAAAAATATTTATTTTTCTGTAGATTTCAAGGGATACCTTGGATTTCATTTCATTTAGAGATCAGAGAGAGAGTACACCAATTCTAGATCAGCGCCTGTAAACTGAGCACAGGCCCTTGCAAACATGCTGCCTAAATACAAGCTAAGTTAAGCAATTTTCAGACAAGCTGACCAATGGAAATACTCAGTACTGAGCCTTATTCCAACAATCTCTGGATTCACTCTAGAGATCAGAGAGATAGTTTCAAGTCTTTTTGGGATATAAAATTAAATGAATATAAAACAAAGGCTATAAGCCATGAATTATGTACCCATGCACAAATTGGTTCAGCCAACTGGGGACATGATAAGATGAGGTATTTTGCAATATGGATTAGAAAGGCTTCTGTTATGGAAGTTTAGGATATCTGAGAAGAAACTGAAGAAAAAATCATACGGAAACTGAGAAACTGCAAACTCTAATTTATGGAAATTAATAAAAAGACACAAGCAGTTAAAATGTCTTTAGTCCTTTAGTCTTGTATATGGATCAGGCATACTTTTTTCAACCAGAGGAGAAGTTGTGGACAATAATTAATGAAGAATTGAAGGAATTTATCTGGGAGAGAAAGAAAGCAAGAGTTACGTGGGATAAATTGATCCTTCCAATAGAAGTAGGTGGTTTAGGTTTACATGAATTGAAGAGATATTCTAGAGCTGTACAGTAAAGGCTCATAAACATAGCACAAGGAGAAAGTTATAATTCAAAGTGGAAAGGAATAATGATGAAGCAAGGGGGAGCTCAAAAGATAGAGACAGAGAGAGAGAGAGAGACTGGGATTTTGGATGCAGATCCTTAAGGAAAATAATAACCATATAAAATATTATATTCATAAAGTAGCAGAAAGGATTCTAAGAACTAATCCAACATGGGAATGGAGAAAGGAGATTCTGCTGATAGGGATGACTTTAAGTATGGGTACAGAAAATAATCAAGAGGGGACTGGAATTTATTGTAGAAACCTGGCAAAGGAACCAAGATATTGGGAGCAAATAACTTAAGCAGGAAAGGTAATAGAGTGGGATGAGGCCAAGAAGACATTTGGATTGCAGGCTAGAGACTGCCCTCCTTGCCAGGGCTTGATTTCAGAGTGCATGTAAAGAGAAAGGGACTGGAGGAATTTTAAGTGAAGGACCTGCACTGGTAGAGTTTTTATTTAAATCTAGATGTAGCTGTTACAAATGGATAATTACTAGGGCATGTAAAATATCAATCAGAGGAGGTTAGAAAAGGTTGGGAAGAGATACTGGAAAAGCAGTTTGCAATAAAACAACGGGAAGACATATGTATGGCTCCCAGCCAGGTATGCATCCAAATCCAGAACATTTAGGATTATTGCTTGAAAGAGTTTGCAGAGGTAGTTTTATACCCCAAGCAGACTTCAGAGAATTTTTCCTCAGGTAGATAGCAAATGTTTGAGATACAATGGAGAAGAAAGAGATGGCTGGGACCATATGTTCTGGAATTATAATGAGCTGGTAGATTTTAAAAATTTCCTAAAGAGTACTTTATCAGAAATATTGGGTGAGCAAATGGCTGTAAGTAAGGAAATGATTCTTCTCAGCTGGAATACAGGATCAGAATTGCCTAGACATAATAAGGCCTTATATATTAAGTTTAATTCTGTTGGCTATCAAAAAAGCAATTCCTAGAAAATGGAAATCAAAGTTGACACCAACTGCATTTCAGGTATTGAATATTATAAAAGAGATAAAAGAACTGGAAGAGGGATCTTTAGAAAAGGGATGGAGCAATTTACATAGAAGTAAATGAAAATTCTGGGAACAATATAGGCAGGATGATGTTCAGGAGGATGAGGAGTGAGGTTTAAGGAAAGGCAGAAATTGACAATATATGTGCTGTATATTGTATTTAAATAGAAAATTTAAAAATAGCTTGTTTTCTTTTCTCTTCAGATATGTTTGCCTATGTCTTAAGTGATTATTTAAGAAAGGTGTTTAAAAAAAAAGAAAAAATAGAAAATCATGTTTTACTTAACAGACAAACATGAGCTCTGCAGTTCATAGCATCAAAGTAAGATATGGCCACCCCACAGGTCCACTTGAGGAGCAAAACGGTGGCCCAGGTGCACTGGCACACATTAAAACATCATGTAATTTAAACAGCAGTAGAGCAATGTGGCACTACCACAAATCCATAGCTCACAACCACAGTACTAATAGTGCAGAAAGACTGTGTGCACAAGCATACTGGTAACATGATAGTATAAGTCTATATACCAAGCATTGCTAGTGCATTTTACATGTGAGTCAGAGACAGTGGCACCTAATGGAGTCATTAGCATAACCACACGGCCCATATTATTGTGATACAAAGCATGAGAATACTTACACTATAAAATCAGTGGAATTCAGGACTATACGTAATAAATATCTGGACGTAGATACAGAAATACTGAAGGCAGAAAACCCACCTGATAATGTATTCCAGCAGTGTACTCCACATCTGTGATGTATGTTGAGAGGGTGCATAGCACATTGGCATGACATTATCATATCCAGCTAAGGAAATGGTGCAGACCATGGATACTGGGCACTTTGGGATGTACAGGATACAGGGGACATGAAAGAACCCATGCATACTAAGAAACATATCAACAGATGCTAAAGAATGTGGGTTAACAGGATGTGCATACCACTACAAAGGGCCAACATGCAGCTACAGGATGTGATATAGGGAACCCATGCCCATAGCAGCTACATGTATGTCTGGGTATGTGAGTGCAAATATGTGAGGCCTGGCTAATCATTTACATAATGGGAGCATTGCTAGTGACCATAGGTGAATGACTTCTACAGAACATACCTCTCAACTCTCCAGATTTTCCCAAAATGTCTAGATTTTTGTCTCATATTTTTGGTCTGTTCCTCATACAGTCTGTGGTTTTCTGGCAAATCATTTAGGATTAAAGTCACTAAATAATGATAGACATTTCAGACTTCATACCCTTTAGAAAATGCATGCAAATGGAAAACATGTTATTCCATCACCATTCTAAGTTCATAAACCAGGAGAATGAGGTATTTCTGCAGGGCATCTATAAGCATGGCATGCACATCCTGTGTAAAAGTACTGTGGATAAGATGTATCATGACCTGGTATGACATGACATAGTGCAGGACATGAATGCTGTGGGCTACCATAATAGGTCTATGCAACAGCTGTAGCAAAGAGTAACTGATATGATACAAAGGACAAGGCATGGTGAATTGCCATGGGCATGTCCACCACAAGGAATGGACCACCAATACAGAAACAGCTCTCAAAGATGGAAGAGTACCTAATCTCCCTGTGTGGAGAGAAGGATGGGAAGCTCACTCACTAGGGTGGCCAGGATATAAGAACTGGCATACCATTGACCATCTAAATAACTGTAGGGAATACAGCAGGATAATACTAATCAGTATACATCTGTATGGTACATTGCATTGCATGTGTGAGGGGACTGATTCACCAAGGACCTCCTGCATATCTGTCCTTTCAAGTACCTCAAGGCTGTAACAGCAACAGTCTGTTATAAACATATAGAGTTATCAACCACTGTGTATCACATGGAAGGATAGGCATATGCCTGAGTACTTCTGGCGGTATCATGTGTTCATGATTTCACAGGTTCATAGTGCAGGGACCAGAGCAATAGGGCAGCATGTGCTTCATGACAGCATTTCTACTGTGGCAGACAATGACGGCAAAATGCGCATGGCACAGTCTGATTACACAGTGGCATTATCTACAACACCACCTTAGGAGTGGCCACTCACAGTGCCAGCATCACACACCACTGTGAGGTACAGGTTGCAGGGCAACCTATTTGTGCTTGCATCATCTACCCAGGCTCCCCATGAGTCCTCAAACCACACAGCCTCTGATAATCATACTCCCTCTGGTGTGCACATATTTACAGCAGTGAAGAGTTGGGGACTCTTTGGTATCCTGATCTGAGCACAACACTTGGCCTGATGACATGCAACACTTATGCAGTAATGAAGGCCATTGGGACAGTGAGAGGTTGCAGCTGCTCAGATCAGTGGTGGAAAATGTGGCCTCCATGCATGATTTGATGATACACTTGCATGCTGTGTGTGTGAGTGTGTGTGTGTGTGAGTGTGTGTGTGTGTGTGTGTGTGTGTGTGTGTGTGTGTGTGTGTGTGTGTGCGTGTGTGCGTGTGTGTGTGTGTGCGTGTGTGCGTGTGTGTGTGTGTGTGTGTGTGTGTGTGTGTGTGTGTGTCTGTCTGCATGGGTGTGAAGGTGCGGGTGTGAGTGTATTGCCAGTGTAACCCATCTATGTGTTCACGTACAGACTGGATAGCCTGTGAGAAGTCAACCCCCCCCCCATGCATGAACCAGTGGTATATCTTGGACATTTGCTGTATAATGCTATATGTATATATATACATATATCTATATATATATATATATATATATCTATATATATATATATATATATATATATATATATATATATATATAAAACTCATTGTTATACATTTTTAACGGAACTAACAACTACTCCCAACCCTATGTGTATTGCCTATCATCCTCCCAGACACTTTCTTTAACGTCCAAGTTGCTTAATTGAAGGACTACCTACTTGAATGCATTCTATCTACTGTTTGAAAATTCAACCCTTTGTATGTAAATCAAAATTATCTTTGTATTTTATTTGTACTTCTTAATTGTTTGATCATTATGTCTTGTAACATTGTATTATGGAGCTTTTCTCCCAGGCCTTCACTGAAAATGGGCTCTTCAGCCCAGTGGACCTCCCCGGTCACCAAACTGGAATAAATAAATAAGTATATATATATATATATATATATATATAAACATATGTGTGTGTGTGTGTGTGTGTGTGTGTGTGTATGTATATATATATATATATATATATATATATATATATATATATATATATATATATATATATATATATATATATAGGTTCATAGGTTCATAGGTTCATACTAGGCTATCTGCCCAAGGGCATTTATAAGCCTAGCCCATAGTTATTTGGCTTTCGCCACCCCTTTAGTTTGAATAAAACTATGCCTATTATTTTGCTGTGCCTCTGTCAAGCAGTGACACTGAAGTAATCCCTGGGGTATATCTACGATCCCCATCCATTGGTCAAGATTCCTCTTGAACAAGGCCAGCAGGTGCTCTGCCTCACATGTACCGGGATTTTGTTCCACAGCATAGGGAGTCTCTGGGTTATGAATCTGTCCCTCCAGCATGTTCTATTAATAACCGTGTCAAGGTTTAAGTCTCCGCCCTTGTGGTTCTGAGGGATCTAGATTTTTGAGGTGAAGCATATTCATCAAATCAGGGTTTGACATGGCCTTATATGTCAGGCACAGGTCACCTCTGAGCAAGCGGTATGAAACTGAATAGAGCTGGAGTTCTTTCAGTCGGGCAGCATAAGACATGTTTTTGAGACCCTTTATCCTTTTGGTGAGGAACTTTTGGGGCCTTTCCAGCTGCTGCAGGTGTCGGGTCAGATACATTCCGAATGGGGCATTGTAATCAATCATAGGTCTAATGAGTGATGAGTACAGGGGGACAATGACCTCCCTTGATCTAGATGTGAATCCCTTCATGATCAGGTGGGCAATGTAGAAGGTTTTCCTAACTACTTTAGCAACATGTGTGTCAAACGGAAGGCTACTGTCAACCTGGGTCCCCAGATCCCTGATGACTTCTTCTGTGCTCAGTGGATTGCCACCTATATGGTAGCTAGGGGTAACCTTGTTTTTCCCGAAGGGTATGACTATGCATTTCTTGGCATTTAACTTTAGGCCATGGCTCTGGCACCAGTTATCCGTTTCTGTGAGGCCCTTCTGAAGGATATCTGTGTCAGATGTGTTTTCGACTATGGCGCCCAGTTTGCAGTCATCTGCAAACTTTGTCAGCCATAACCCTCCTGTGTTTGCTTGTACTTCAGAAAAGTAGATGCCGAACAAGAGTGGACCCAGGACTGAGCCCTGTGGGACACCACTTGTGACAGGCTTTGAGTCTGACATGGCTCCAGCAACTCTGACCCTGTGGGTTCTGTCACTTAGCCAGTTTGCAACCCATCTTGTGATGTATGGGTTTACATTCAAGCTGATGAGTTTTTCGATGATACCTGAGTGGGGTATTGTGTCGAAGGCCTTTGCCAGGTCAAGGTAGGCTGTATGGACTGCCTTTCCCTCATCAATGGCCTTGGTGACTGTCTCGAAAAAGTCAACCAAGTTTAAAAGGCATGATCTGCCTTTGACAAAGCCAAACTGGGTTGGATCCAAAGTCTGCAAGTTCCCTATGTCTTTATTTATGAGTTCCATTATGATCCTCTCCATGGCTTTGCAGATAAGGCTTGTCAAGCTAATGGGACGGTAATTTCCAGGGTCGGTGGAGGCACCGCCCTTGTGAAGTGGGACCACAGTCGCTGTGCGCCACTCCTTGGGTATGTATCCTGAGGTGAGGATAAGATTAAACAGCTGTCCTAACTGCGGGTTTAATTCCTCATTGAGTTCGTGGAGCACACAGCCAGGGACACCATCCGGTCCCATGGATGCTGTGTTTTTTGCTTTGGAGAGAGCAGTTCTCACCTGGGCGTTGGAGATGTTTGGGGGGCTACAATCCTCTGGTATAGATATCTCTCCTTTTGGGGAGGGAGAAGTTTGCACTGAACCTGTCAGCCAGTATGTTGGCAATGTGTGTAGGTTCAGTAATCTTCACATCATTTTGAACTAATTCTGAGCATATCTGGGAGTTTCCTCCTAAGTTTCTAACATAGCTAAAGAAGGCCTTATGATTGTCTTTTGAGTCCTTGGCGATTTTTCTCTCAAAATTTGCCTTGGATGATTTTATGAGAGCTCTTAGTTTTTACTTATAATGATCAAAGGTGTCTTACCTTTCAAGAATTTTGCTCTATCTTGTAGTAGCTTCCTCCTTTTGTTGTAGAGCTTGTTTATGGCTGGGGTCCACCAGACTGGACACTTGCCTTTGGTACAAAGAGTCTTAGTTTTGTTTGGGATTGCCTGATCCATGCAGTCCTGTAGGTGCTGGTAGAAGGCATTTGTAAGTGATTCAGCGGTTTGAGTAATGTTTACCACTGGCTCAGGGGCCTTAAAGGAGACCACACTAGTTTTTAGAAATGTGAAGTCGGCTTTTGAGAAGTTTTTCACTGTGGTCTTTTTTATTTCAGGTGGGGGCAGGATGAGGACCTCCAGCGAGATTAGTTTATGATCTGATCTCACCAGTGAGGGGTATACTTCCGGTGTTGAACATTGTGATCCCATGTTCGTGATGATGAGATCAAGTATGTTTTCTCCTTTTGTGGGGATGGTGACTAGTTGTTCCATGGCATTTGAGTTTATGAACTCCAGGAACCTTTGGGCTAGAGTGTTTGGGCTTGAGTAGTGTTCCCAGTCTATATTAGGGTAGTTGAAGTCACCTAGTATGATGGTGTTTGGAGATACATTTATCCCTCCATTGTTTTCAGGAAGGCCATGTGAGGTTCCTGAGTTTGAGAGGGTGGCCTGTAACATGCTACAAATTGCAGAGCAGTCTTGCCTATGGTTAATTGCACCTGGATGGTCTCCGATGCATCGCGTTGCCACCAACCTTGAGGTGTTGGTGTCCTTTATGAATATGGACACCCCCTCCTTTCTTGGTGTTGTCCGGATTTTGGGGCGGAACGCATGATATGAGGTGAAACCTGCTAGTGCAGGGGTGCTCTCAGGAGCCTTGAACCAGGTTTCTGTCACAGCACAGACATCGATGTTCTCCATACTGAGAAGGGCCTCAGTGCGTGCATCTTGAGATTGAGACTTCTGGCATTGAGCAGCATTACCCTTAGTTTTTACTTTTTGTGTTCTAGGGTGGTAGGTTTAGAATTTGAGCCTTGCCTAAAAAGGCACTATGGGGTGGCAAGAGCCTTTGCCAATATCCGGAAGCCTAGGGGTGACAGGTGCAAGCCGTCCCTTGAAACAGCGTGGCTTGTCCAGCATGTCATCCCAGGCAGACAGACATTGGATCCCCTTTGAATGACACCAGAATTTAAGCCAATTATTAAAGCTGATCATCTTATCACTGTATTGTGGCATCATTCTAGGTGAAGGTAGGATACTGCTCAAGGTCAGGGTCATACCTGCCTGGGCTACATAATCAGAGAGCTCCTCAATGTCTCTTTTCATGTAGTCCACGGAGGTGCGTCTCAGGTCATTGACACCAGCGTGGACAATGACTGAGTCGTACTTGTACCTGCTGTTGAGAGACCTGAGTGCTTGTGTTATGTGGCGGATTCTAGCGCCCGACAGGCAGCTTACTGTGACCTTCTCCTTACTCAGTCTGGTGAGCGGGACGTCAGTGTGTCTGACTATGGAGTCACCTATGACAAGTATGTTTGGTGTTGTATTTGGCCTTAAGGGCAGTGACTGCTTTGCACACTGATTTTGTTGTTTATGTGTTGTTTGTGTGGTGTATTGAGTTTGCAGTTGCTTGGGTGTCTGCTTTGGAGGCCTCTGCTGTTTAGGTAAATTTTACTCAGAGCCTCCGAGTATGTCTTAGTGTGTTTATGTGTTTGATTCAGTGGTGTGGTTGAGTTATGTGAGACTGGTATTGTGGTGTGTGTAGTTGCCTTCTCCTCCTGCCTGGTCTTGCCAGTCCTGAGTTGAGAGAGCTCAGCCTCCAGTCTGGCTAAATAGCTGCATCTCTCACAAGTGTTAGTGTTACGTGGGAGGAGGAGAGGGTTGTCCGTGTACATGAGGCAATTGTAACATTGTCTCAGAATTCCCAGATTCACCAAATGGGCAGGAGAGGACGCCAGCATCTGACCCTTCGACATGCTAGAAAGAATTATGAGTTGGTATGAGACAGAAAAGTAGTGGGCTTAGCAGGGAAGTGGGCACTCCTGGGGGGTTTTGCTAGTGAGAGATTTGTATAATATAGGAGTGCTTGACCTGCAAAGAGAATGCTTATAAGACAAGGGATATGCTTATAAGACAAGTGCTGAGCTTTTTGAGAAGAAAAAGCTATTTGGAACAAGTGCTGCACTTTTTAGTGTAGGTGTAAACTGTTTAGGTTCCTAACAGAGCAGTTCTAAGGGAAAAATTGAAGAACAGACTTTCTGGAGCCAGAAAGAGTTTAACCTTGTTTAACCGTCGCTGCCCGATGCTGCTCTAGTGGCAACTCCGCTCTAAATCGCGCTAAAGCACGTTAAAGCATGCTTGATAGCAGGGGCTGGAAAGAAGCAGGAATAGACCCAAAAAGGAAAATAAAACTACAGTTTCAAGTCAGTAACCACCTCTACGGGGGGCAGGGAAGCTGCTCAATGTTAGTCACTGCCACTGATCAACAGAGAGACCCTCCTTCAGCCCAAGCAAAAATGGCCTCACAGAAACTTTCAAACAGTTCAGGAACAGCAAGCCTGTAACTGAACTTTAACTCTCAGAAAAGTGGGAAAAAAGCAAGATTTTTTTTTTTTTGTTTTTTACAGCGATAGCAGAGGTTCACAAGTAATATCAAGTTATAACAGTGCAGTAAATGACCCCACACAAGAGTGCTAGGTCAAGGACAGAAAATATGCAAGTTTTAAGAAAAAAACGATTTAAAATTAAGTGCAAACAGGAAATTCAGCAAACAGCTTTTGGTTGTGCTCTAAATACAGCTACTAATACAGAAATCAAGTTTAACAAGCCAGAAAATGCTCAATCTATGCAGCTATGCAGAAAAACTTAGCAAATAAACAGAGAAAAAATACTTAAAATCTCAAAAGTGGCTCCCTTCTTCTCTCAGCGTTTTTCCTCTTGGAGGGTGCTTCACCAACAGCCAACAAGCCTGAAAAGACGCCCAAACCACGAGGCAACTAGGTTTTAAGAGAGGAAGATGAAGGAGTTATGGAAATGACCCCTAGTGGCCAATAAAACTACAGTTTCAAGTCAGTAACCACCTCTACGGGGGGCAGGGAAGCTGCTCAATGTTAGTCACTGCAACTGATCAACAGAGAGACACTCCTTCAGCCCAAGCAAAAATGGCCTCACAGAAACTTTCAAACAGTTCAGGAACAGCAAGCCTGTAACTGAACTTTTTTAACTCTCAGAAAAGTGGGAAAAAAGTAAGATTTTTTTTTTTTGTTTTTGTTTTTTACAGAGATAGCAGAGGTTCACACGTAATATCAAGTTATAACAGTGCAGTAAATGACCCCACACAAGAGTGCTAGGTCAAGGACAGAAAATATGCAAGTTTTAAGAAAAAAACGATTTAAAATTAAGTGCAAACAGGAAATTCAGCAAACAGCTTTTGGTTGTGCTCTAAATACAGCTACTAATACAGAAATCAAGTTTAACAAGCCAGAAAATGCTCAAGCTCGGCAGCTATGCAGAAAAACTTAGCAAATTAACAGAGAAAAAATACTTAAAATCTCAAAAGTGGCTCCCTTCTTCTCTCAGCGTTTTTTCCTCTTGGAGGGTGCTTCACCAACAGTCAACAAGCCTGAAAAGACGCCCAAACCACGAGGCAACTAGGTTTTAAGAGAGAAAGATGAAGGAGTTATGGAAATGACCCCTAGTGGCCAATAAAACTACAGTTTCAAGTCAGTAACCACCTCTACGGGGGGCAGGGAAGCTGCTCAATGTTAGTCACTGCCACTGATCAACAGAGAGACCCTCCTTCAGCCCAAGCAAAAATGGCCTCACAGATATATATATATATATATATATATATATATATATATATATATATATATATAGATATATGTGTGTGTGTGTGTGTGTGTGTGTGCATATATATATATATATATGGTTCCCTATTAGAATCCTGAAACACTATAAGCCTGAAAGTCAAAATCCTGAAAACTAATGACTGAAAATGCAAAATCTCGAAAATACAAAATCCTGAAAGTCAAAATCCTGAAAACACAAATAATGCTAATATGTCACTATAAAGACACTAATATCTACCAACTGACCCTGACCCTAACCCTAACCCTAAGGTCCGTCACTATCGCACACTCACCTGACCCGCGCCCTAACCCTAACTCACTTAAACCGCCTAACCCCAATATTTGTCACTATTGCATACATGCCTAACCTGCCTAACCTAACTCACTTATACCGCCCCTAACCCTAACATAACACCAACCACACACTTACCTGGACCCAACGCATGACCTAACACCACAGGGCTAACAATAGCAAAGCCACAATGACGTCAGTATGTCCATTTTGTGTTTTCAGGATTTTGACTTTCAGGATTTTGCATTTTCGATTTTGCATTTTCAGTCATTAGTTTTCAGGATTTTGACTTTCAGGCTTATAGTGTTTCAGGATTCTAATAGAACCATATATATATATATATATATATATATGTATATATATATATATATATATATATATATATATATAGATATTTATATATATATTTATATATATATAGATATATATATTTATATAGATATATGTATAGATATATATATATATATTTATATATAAATATATATATATATGATGTCCTAATCTTTAAACAGTACCGTAGCAGATGAGGGAATGGAAGCCCTTACTATTGATGTATCTCAGTCACTGTGAATCAGGTGGGGACTTAATGGCAATGTGTGCCCAGTCTATGGCTTTCTGGACTTTGCATAAATGGGTTATTAAAGCAATAACCGATGACATGGTGTGGTTTAATCATGAGGGCGAAGCCCTATTGATTAAATAAAGCCAACCGTGGGTAAATTTCAATATACTACAACCACGGAGTCAGTTATTGCTATTATACAATGATGTTATTTAAGAAAAAAAATACTTACTTTTCTTAAATAATGTCTTTCTATAACGGTGCATTACTGGTTGTGGTACACTGCTCCCTTGTTTTGATGTACTGAGCATATGTATGGGACTTGCGTTCCATGCATACCCAGTTCATCAATGCTTTGAAATGGAAGCAACGGAGAAAAGAAAGTCTCCATTGCTCCGTTTTTTTTATTTGTTTAAAAAAAATGTTTTCAGGACATTATAACAACGGAAAAACATCTGGGCGACCAGACCTTTTTTCCGTTGGTATATTGTGAGATTTAAAACGGGCATGTTGTCCAATCAGCGTGCACATTTTGGAATATTAATGGGGGGGGGTCATTGTATAATTTGCAATATCTTACATAGTAATGGATCTCTCCTCTGTACTCCTGGGGAACCAGAAATAAACTCTCTGCATGGTATAGCATGATACTGAGGAACTGGCTGACACCTGTGATATGCCTAATATGTCCTCTGTTGGCCACTGAAAAGTCCCTGCGGCTAAGATGCTTAACATTGTACTTACCTTTATGTTCATGGCAAGTACTAGTTCAAACCTTCCAGTTGTGGATGATAACAGTTCAGCTAGCTCTTGCATTTTGTTCCTGTCCACCAGGTATCAGTCCATTATTTACTGGTCTGTGGGTTCTGGCACCTTCTGTGATGGTGTGAATGGCCAGAACATACAACATTATGAGCACTGTCTCTGATGGCAGTCGCTAAAGAATGTTGGTCAGCTATAGCTTTGGCTACTGCTGTTATATCCATGGCTTGCACCAAAACTCCCCTGTGTTCAAAAACAGTTTGCGCCATGGCAAAGTATCTCTTCCTTATATATTTCTAGAATGTTCTGGAATGTTTGATGTTATAATTTGGGTAATCCATGTGCCTCATTTGGATGGGATACCTAATTTACATCTCATTATGCAGACATTTGCATGCACTGCATACTAATTTATATTTTACATTACCTTCCCTTGCTCAATGGCTGAATGTCTGTAAGTCCTGGCCGTAGTCTTTGCATTGGTTACTAATTGCATTTGAGTATGGGTTCATTCTTCCACTTGTACTACTAGCATAACTTGTCTCTTTACTAATGTACATCTTGCATTGAACCTCAACAGCAAGTACCTGACTCATCACCACAAAAATAAGCTTGAAAAAACAGGGTTATAGAGTTGGCTTCAGAATCATATTCTCACAACAGTAGTTGCTACTTGGGACTGGTAGAAGAGATATGGACACAGGTGCTTGAATATGTTGATTGTGGTGCAGCCAGTAGCAATAATATGGAAGCGCGTCACCGCTGAAGTTATTTAATAAAAACCGCTTTAAAATAATTATGCACTGCCATATTATGTTTAGTATTTTCTATTTTTCTTGGATTGTGGCTAAAAGTGCTTATTTTTTATTATAGCCCATTCAGTCATTTAATAAAGTGAATGAATGAATGGCTGAATGATTAAATTAGTAAATAAACGAAAAAATGAAAAAGAACAGAATATGTATTAAAAGGCAGTGAACCATAGGAATGCATATGAATTGTGTAATTAGCAATGCCGATTCTGAAATGAACTGCAAATTCATACCTTGGAGAAGTGGTTCTTACAATTTTTAAAGTAGTCACGAAGATATTTCTGCTGCTATGGGAGACAGTAAGTCAGGGTTTTAATGACACTCACTCTAAGGTATGGGAAGGGAGTCAGTGAATAAAATAGTTTTCTGCAAGTCTTTACAGCATCTGTTAAAGTAATGACTAGTATCTATTTTCTAGTTCCCACAAAAGAAGCTATGTATTCACCATAACATTCCATCTGTATTGCCGATATTTCATCTCTCTTCACATATGGGTTTGGATCCAATCCATCAGTTCTGACTCTGCCGTTACCAAGCTCATGGCAACTAAAAAGCTCTTGGATACCTCCCCTTACCCATAATGCATATCTCCCCATTATCTCAGATCTTGTTTGCTAGAATCATAACCATGGGAAAAAAAATTTAGTATTTAATGCCCAAAAAGATTTTAAAGGAGACCATTTCTGGAGTATAGGGAAAAAACTACCTAATACTTGAGAATCTCTTCTCATCCAACAGGAACCCCAAAGAAGGGGGATGGAGGGAGGGAATGCGAGGAGAAATGAAAAATCGACAATATAGATAGAACATTATGGTGAGAACATAACTTCTTTATCTGTTATTGTCAATTTTTTATCTCATCCTCACATATGGGACCGAGTCCCCAGCTACCTTTATCCCGTGTGGACTCATGGGAGAATGTTCCTCAGAACCATCAAACCAAAGGAGGCTCTTCCCCTGGAGACGAAATCTAACTTGTAATGAGACTAAAGGTATGATGGTTCATCCAGGTCGCTGCTGCACAAATATCATCCATGGAAGCATTTGTCTGGAAGACTGCAGATGTGACCCTCACCCTGGTCGAGTGAGCTTGAATTGATTTGAAAGGTTTCATACCTTTTGAGGTGTAAATGAAGGAAATGCAATTAGAGAGCATTTTGACAAGGTAACTTTGGAAACTGGTAGACCTTTCCTAGGGCCTGCAAAGGCAATAAGCAATTGACTTGCTTTCTGAAACTCTTTAGTTCTGTGTAAATAGAAACTTAACAGTCTATGAACATCTAACAAGTGCAGGACATGTTCACCCTTATTACTGAAATTAGGGAAGAAGACAAGCAGATATATGGTCTGATTAATATTTGTTTGTAAAACAATTTTGGGCAGAAAGGAGGGATTGGTACATAAAGAGACTCTGTCTTTATGAAAAAACAAATATGTAGGCTAGGAAGATAGTGCCTGCATATCTGATATCCTTCTTGCATTTGTGATAACCACCAAAAATATAGTTTTCCAGGATAGGAACTTAAAATCACAAGTAGCTGTAGGCTCAAAGAGTGGTTGAACAATCAGACGTAGTACTAAATTAAGGTCCCAAGGGGGAGAAGGATCCTTGTGGGGAGGCCTTAACAACATAGTCTCTTTTAAGAAGGTTTTGCAAAGTTTGTGGAAATGAGAGATAAGTTGTCTATCCCAATGTGAAAATTTGAAATGGCTTCTAACTGTACGTTAATAGTAGATGTAGCAGCTCCATTGTTGAAAATATAGGCTAAATATTCTAGAACAGAGTGATGGGCGGCTGCGGTGGTGCAGCAGTTAGCGTTACTGTCTCACAGCAAGAGGTTCTCTGGTTCAATCCTCGGCTGGGCTGCCTTCTGTGTGGAGTCTGCATGTCCTCCCTGTGGTCGAGTGGGTTTCCTCCGGGTGCTCCGGTTTCCTCCCACATCCCAAAAATATGCTGTAGGTGGATTGGACACTCTAAATTGGCCCTAGGTGTGAGTGTGTGCCTTCTGTGGAAGGTTGGGCACTGGGCTGGCAACTCAACACTGTAAAAACTCCACTGCCAATCATGAGCGGACAGGTGATCCGCTGTGGCGACCCCTAACCGGGAAAAAGCCAGAAGAAGAATTCTAGAATAGAGTGAATAGAAGCCATGAGAGGATCCACATTGTGTTGTTGAGCCCAAATAAGAAACCTCTTCCACTTACTCCTATAAAGTTTTTGAGTGGATGACTTATGGGAGGATATCAAAATATGACGGACCAAGGAGGAGAGCATAGACTGTCTGGCAATCAATGGAACTGGAGGAACCAAGCCATCAGCTTGAGGTTGTGAAGGTTGGGATGAAGCATTCCTGTTGGGTGTGACAGTAGGTTTGGAAAGGATTCCAAAATCCAGGGTTCTTTCTGTATTTGAAGCCAGAGGAAGGGAAACCAGATTTGCTGAGGCCAATACGGTGCAATGAGGATTACTGCTTTCTTCATCTGCTGGTTTTCTGAAGGAAATTGGGAATCAAGGAAATAGGGGGAAAAGCATACAGTAGACTGGGAGGCCAATCATGTATTAGAGCATCCCTCTGGGACTGCCCTGGTGGGGGAATTAGGGTGAAGTAGCTCATGTATTTGTTGTTTAGGGGAGTGACAAAGAGATCACAGCAAAGCTGGCCCCATGTGAGGAAAATGTTCTCCCCTATGTTCTGGATGAGGAACCAATCATGAGGCATGAGAGTGCCTCTGCTCAACTTGTTCACTATGACTTTGGACCTTCCTGAAATGTGCATTGCTATAAGAAAGCAGCTGGATGAGATTACCAATTGCCACACTATGAATGCTTCTCGACACAGAGGGTATGATCTGGTTCCTCCCTGCTTGTTTATGTACCAGACCACCAACATGTTGTCTGATTAGATTGCCACTGTTCTGAGAGGAAGAGCAGTCTGAAATGCCTGCAACACTAGAAGCACTGCACTCATCTCTAGGATGTTTATGTGGAGGTTGGCCTCGTCTGTGGACCAGGTTCCTTGGACCATCTTCCCCAGATAATACCCCTCCACCCTATCTGGGAAACATAGGTCACCATAGCATGTGGTTGAGGGGAAATAAAGGGTCGACCTTGTGTCACCTGTTCTGAATGAGTCTACCATGAAAGATTCCTTTTGCGTGTATCTGTTATACAAATTTGGTGAGACATCAGTTGGTGGATTATTGACCATTGAGCAACTAGAACCTATTGCAGTATCCACATGTGAATCCTGGCTAATGGAACCAACACAATCATTGTGGCCATAGATCCTAATTCTTGTAGAACATTGGGTGCAGCTAAGTTCTTGTTCCTGATTAATCTGTAAGTTTGCCATATGATTGTTAATTTTCTGGAAGGAGGAAGTTTTGCAATCATTTCAGTTATTAGTTATTAGTGCTCCTATGAACTCTAGAATCTGAGTAGGTTCCAGATGAGATTTTTCATAATTTATGGTTATACCTATTTCAGAACATAGCTGAAGAACAGAGACTCTTGCGCGGATAAGTAGATGCCTGGTTGAGGTGGATATGAGTCAGTCATCTAAATAAGAAAACACCCAGAATCCTTGTTGTCTCAGGTGAGCCGCAACCACTGCCATGCATTTGGGGAACACTCTGGACTCTGGGAGTGGTAGTGAGACCAGAAGGCAGTACTCTAAACTGGTAATGACTGGCTCCCAGCTGGAAGCATAGATATCTTCTGGAGTGTCTGTCCATTTTTATTTGGTAGTACACATCCTGAAGATCTATAGAAAACATCCAGTCATTCTGTTCCAGAAAAGGAAGTACGGACTGCACTGTGACTATTTGGAACTTGCAATGGCAAACTGACTTGTTCAATCTGCTAAGGTCCAAGATTGGTCTCTAGTCCCCTGTTTTCTTTGGAACCAAAAAGAACCTTGAGTAAGATCCGAATCCTCTCTGATCTCAGAGGACCTCTTGGATGACTCTTTTTTCTAGCAATCTTTGAATTTGAATGACTGCCTGATCCCTATGACTGGGTGGAACACCTGGGATCCTTTTGTTGGGAGGGAGTTGTTGAGAAAAGGGAATTAGGTAACCCCTGTATATTATCCTCTGTACCCACATATCAGAAGTTATGTTTTGCCAGGCTCTCCACTGCAGGGATAGCTGACCTCTGATTGCCTCCAGAGGTGGACATTTGGGCCTCCTTTCAGGAGCATTGAAAGGGCTTCCCAAAGAAAGACTCCAAAGATGCTTGGTTCTGCAGACCTCCTCTGCAGTGAGAGTGGTTTCTTCCATTATTGTTCCCCATCTACCTCTGGGGGAAACCTCTCCATGTGTGTGTTGGTAGGACCCCTGAGACTTCTTGAACCACATTTTTCTGCTGCCCCTCTGACCTTTAGGATAAAGTCCCTGAGGAGTTGAAAAATGTATGCCCATGTCAGAAAGGGTCTTACCTCCCTTCTCACACCTGGATAGTGTATCTTTGACTTTGGGCCCAAAAAGAGACATGCCGTCAAATGCAGCATTGATGAACGAAGACTGAAAGGGTTCTTCAAAATCACAAAGGCACATCTAGGCATGCCTCCTCATAGAGATGCCAGAACCTGCCGCTCTGCTCATTCCTTCAGCTGCATGCATGAACCTCATGGAAGAGTTAGCTACAGAATGTAGGGTGGTTAACTAGGAAGCTACTTTCTCTTTAGCTCCCTCAACTACTGCTCCTTCAAGGGTATCTGAAAGCTCCTTGATCAGATCCCTTTGTAACCTGGAGAAATGCAAAAGGTAATTCAGCAACTGCAAGGCAAAGGTCACTGAAGAGAACACTCACTTTCCACATCTACCCGTCATCCTAGAATCCTCATTAGGAGGATGGATAGTTGAACTCTCCTCGGAAAGTTCCTTTTTGGTCACTGCTGCCATGACCTTGGCATCTACTGCAACTCCTTTCATCCAGTAGGCTTTGTCAGACAGAGCAGTTATAATTTTATTTGGTCTCCAGGGAACAGGCTCGATGGCATCCAGGGTCTTCCATGCCCGCCAAAAGATCAAACCTATGAGCTCATCAGTGTGCGGTGTCACCCAGGAGGTGGATGAGTGGGAAACAAAGGCTGCCAGGTACATCAACTCCTTAGGTGAAGGATTACTGGACTGCCAGCCAGCCCTCTGTTTCAGAATCTCCAGAATCTCCCCAAAGGAAATATCCTCAAGGGGTGTCCATTGGGATCCTTTTCTCTCATCAAGGTTATTGTCCTCGATAGCTGACTCCTCCATGGAGTCCAAATGCTTCCAATTGCAAAGTTTCTTCATAAGGACCTCCTAAATGGGGTAGTCTGGAGAGGTAATGGAACAGTCAGGGGTACCCAGATGGGTATCTTGCCACCTGAGGTTCCACTGTCCCTGTGGAATATCATGTTAAGAATAGGAATGCAGGGTATCTTTATGGCATTGTGGATCAAGGGAGCAGGTGAACTTTTAGATGCAGTGGCAGCTATAGCCCTCTCTAAAGCCCCAAAGGCTGACCGTTCCTGAATGGATGAGGACTCCAGCTCCAACAAGCCATGCTTTCTGGATGGTGTTCCCTCCAGTCCAGAAGAAAGTTCACTAGGGGTTGAAGCCAAAGCTGAGCTCACCTTTGCTGAAGCCCTGGGTGCATCAACTGCTTCGAAGACCTGGAAGTTGAATGCACTCAAGGTTCGTGGGGCTCACTTTCGCTCTGGGAACTTTCCAGCTCTGAAAATTCCAAAGAGCTCTGAGCAAAGGTCTGATTCAAGGAAGAAGACATCTTCAGATCAGAGCTGAAAAGAACTGGGCATATCAGAATCAACAACTTCAAAGCTTGCCCTGAAGTCGGAGGAGGAGGAAGAGGGAGACTGGATGGTTTAGACAGACCTGGCACCATAAGGTTCAAGGTCAAGGGGACTTAGCGATGCCCTGCACCCACAAATTCTTCTGCACCATCCATTCCACATCTTCTTCAGTAAGGTTACTGGTCAAATGGGAAGAAGAAGCAGATGGGGGCCTTGGTCTGGATAAGAAGGGAGATGGTACCCTCGATGGAACTGAATCAAAGGTCGGGGAGTACCGTGTTCTCGGTAGTGTCAAAACAGGTTTGAAAGGATGAGCTGTCAGATCTGACATCAATGGATCAGATATATCCTTACTAGACAGAATCAGAGCCAAAGAAGTCAGATTCAATACAGTAGAGATCAGTGGCGAAAGCTCTGATCAGGTCACAGACTCCACAGGATTGGGAGATTTTGACATTTTTGCTCTAGGTTCTGAAGAACCTGTCGGCACTGAAAAGGACCTTTTCTTTCATCTATCAGAGGATTTAGAGGTAAGTGATGAAGCAGGGCTCAAATGAGCTGATTTAGTTTTTGTGGATGAGCCAGAATTTTCTTTACTGACAGAAATAGCCTCTTGTAAGTGAAAGGGTCCAAGACAATAGACACACTGGGAGTACCAATCACTAACAGGGATCTTGTGCCCAGATTTTGTGCATTTTTTAAAACCAGCGGGTTTCTCTTGTTTCTCCACCATAACACAAGAGAAAACCCAGAAAAAGAAAATAAACGGAAGCTAAACAAATAACGCCAGTCAGATGGATCCAAATCTTTTACTTAGTTAGCGCTTTCATGCAAGACACTGCTTGCACTTCTTCAGACAAAGTAAAATAAAACACTTTACATTTTTATAATACTAAGTGCTTAAGCCAAACCCACAGTTAATTAGATAATTAATTGGTTTATCCAATTAAGTCAACAATGCAACAAGAGAAAACCCAGGCAGAGAATCCACTCACACAGACACACACATACACTTAGAGAAAAGGACAGCGTAAGAGAGGAAAGTTTTTTTTTTTTAATAAGAATACATGGAAGTAAAAGAAAGAGAGAACTATTAACAATAGTAGTTAAGAAATACCTTAAAGGTCAAAGGGGAGGGGAATAAGAAATACCCTTAAAGGTAAAAGGGGAGGGGAAGTAACCTATATAAAGATGGTTACTGGTGGAAAAGTGAACGAGAATGAGAGAGAGAAAAGGGAAGTAACCTAAATAAAACCAGTTACTGTAAAGGATGGATTCTTAACAATAAGGGGGAGATAGGAAAGACTAACTACACTAATAATATAGAGAAGAAATAGACTATGCAGGAAAATGTTTTAAATAATACGACCTGATAACCAAGAGCTAGCTGATCGAACCACATCTTTTCAAAGTGGCAAACGAGATCTGAGGTAACGAGCAATAGCATAAAAATGGAAAGAGACCACCACGAAGGATTCACTGTTTATTAGAAAGAAAATAACATAAAAGATGCTTTATGCACTACTGCATGCTTCTTCAGATCTAATACACAAA
Source organism: Protopterus annectens (assembly GCF_019279795.1). Classification (NCBI taxonomy): domain Eukaryota; kingdom Metazoa; phylum Chordata; order Ceratodontiformes; family Protopteridae; genus Protopterus; species Protopterus annectens. The sequence goes on along the minus strand of NC_056729.1, from coordinate 1,098,696,618 downwards.
GGAGCAAGCTTCATTTATATACCTAGCTAAAGTAGCTACTCCTACCAAAAAATCAATTGGTCAATTAAACAATTAAACAATTAATCAATCAGTACACTCCTTACAATGAATACAACTGCATCTATAGTATTCATCCAATGTTAAAAAAGTAGTATATATACATATTTTTAGTACCAAACCCACGAGGAGAGATGCATTGTGGGTAAGAGGAGGTATCCAAGAGCTTTTTAATTGCCACAAACTTGGTAACAGCTTAATCTGATGGATTAGATCCGGACTCATATGTGAGGATGAGATGAAAAATTAACAATATCAGATCATGAGTTTCTTTCAACTCTTTATTTATCATTTTAAGAAATAGATGATTTTATAACTGTCAACCTCTTATCACAAGAAATCTGGGCAAAGACAAAAATAGCAGGGGACAAAGGACCACAAACAGGGTTCAGATTTTAATTATTTCTCTTATAAACCTTCAAAGTTGCTAGAATAACAGGTTTTGTGTTAACATGCATTTTCTAGAGGATATTAGGTCTGAAACTCAAATATCTTTCATTATTTAATAACTTTAATCCTCAATGATTTGCCAAAAAAACACAAATTTCAAGAGGAACACACTAAAAACATGAAGCAAAAATGCTATACATTCTGTGACAATTTGGTCAGTTAAGAGGTTTGAATGATTTGTTAGCAGTGTCAGTGGCATGGCAAGTAGCAATTCACTTTGATAAAGAAGGCTGTGGGTTCTGCTCTCACACCAGGTAAATTAATTGCTGACACTGTATTGCAACATGGGGGGGGGGGGTCATGTGCTATGCTGTCCTTTGTATGAGATGTTAAACAAAGGCCCCCTCCACTTGAGTTGGTAGTAGCTTAGGTGGATGTAAAAGATCCCAGAGCACCTTTTGAAAACAGTACAAGTTCCTCTATGGCATGTGCTATGCTGTCCTTTGAATGAGATGTTAAACAAAGGCCCCCTCTGCTTGAGATGGTGGTAGCTTAGGTGGATGTACAAGATCCCAGAGAACCTTTTGAAAACAGTACAAGTTCCTCTATGGCATGTGCTATGCTGTCCTTTGAATGAGATGTTAAACAAAGGCCCCCTCTGCTTGAGTTGGTAGTAGCTTAGGTGGATGTAAAAGATCCCAGAGCACCTTTTGAAAACAGTACAAGTTCCTCTATGGCATGTGCTATGCTGTCCTTTGAATGAGATATTAAACAAAGGCCCCCTCTGCTTGAGTTGGTGGTAGCTTAGGTGGATGTAAAAGATCCCAGAGCACCTTTTGAAAACAGTACAAGTTCCTCTATGGCATGTGCTATGCTGTCCTTTGAATGAGATATTAAACAAAGGCCCCCTCTGCTTGAGTTGGTAGTAGCTTAGGTGGATGTAAAAGATCCCAGAGAACCCTTTGAAAACAGTACAAGTTCCTCTATGGCATGTGCTATGCTGTCCTTTGAATGAGATATTAAACAAAGGCCCCCTCTGCCTGAGTTGGTGGTAGCTTAGGTGGATGTAAAAGATCCCAGAGCACCTTTTGAAAACAGTACAAGTTCCTCTATGGCATGTGCTATGCTGTCCTTTGAATGAGATGTTAAACAAAGGCCCCCTCTGCTTGAGTTGGTGGTAGCTTAGGTGGATGTAAAAGATCCCAGAGCACCTTTTGAAAACAGTACAAGTTCCTTGATGCCCTGACTAAATTTCCCCTAGTGGTGTTAAATACCACCCCAGGTCTTCTCTGAAAAGAGGCTACTAGCCTTGTGGGACTAAACCAGCCAACAAAGGATATATAAAAAATAAAATTGATTCTCGTGTAGTGTAGTCTGTTTACAGCAAACTACCGACTCATCAGTTTCATTGACTTCATTTTCTCAGTTCTTTGAGCCAGTAATGAAAGATTTTGTTTGGAAAAGGGAATTGTCTTCATCTTGTGGCCAAATGCAGCATTACACTTAGAAGTAGGATCCTGTTTTCATGGCACAGAGGCATCATTTGAGCTTTTACACTGTTTTAATGCACTGTTCAAAATAGCAATTTCCTGCAAAAATAATTATACGCTTAGTAATCATATTACTATCTTAAATAATTTAGGCACTTAATGTATCATAGGGAAAAATTAAAATCAAATCCATAAATTAATATTTTACTGTTTTTCACTCATAGTCCATCCATTTGTGATTATTTAAAAATTGCTTAGTTTGCAGCATCCCTGTCCTGTGGTGTGAACATTTTAATTACTGGCATTTCTCAAACGTATGTAGCAATTACTGCTTTCTTTATTCCGCTGTTATTGTCTTAACTATCAGTGTTTACTACTGAAGAGACTAGAACTAAGAAAACTTTTGATTTGTTTATACTATCCCTTTTCTCTTTCACTCTGGCTACCTGGTGTAAACATACATGTTTAGCTGGCATCTCCAGTTTTCTTATGTCCACCCTTGCCCTGCTAGCTATGCTATTTTAAAACTAGTCAGTACCATTTTATCTCACTTACTCAGTGCTGTCCCACCTATCCACAATTTTCATGGTGACCATTTTAAATTTTGAGACTTATAAGTCCAGGTTCTGAAACAGCAAGCCTGAGTGTGTGAAGAAGGGGCTTATATATTCTATGTCCAAGAATGGTGTACCTCATAATATTCCTTTTTCTGCAAGGTATGGCAATACACCCAACATGGGGGTACAATGAGCAAAAAAAAAAAAAAACAAACATTTTAAAAGAGAACAGTAATTGTCAGCATCCTCTAGTCTCAAGTAGTTTTATTGTTTTATTGTTATAATTCCAGAACTGGCATTTACAACTCTAAGAATTATGGTAAGGAGTCCTACTTCTACTGTTATATTTCTGTGCAACAACTGGCACCTGCTTAGTGAAAAAATGCTCTCCAAGATGTCTTTAACCATCTATCAATCACTTTCATGAATTGCCTTCCTCAGTCCTGTCACTGTGGCAATTTACATACAGGGGACGTAGAGGGATATCCTGGCAAGTTAACTTCTCAGTGTTTCCAAAACCATGTAACCTAGCCTCACTCCATCCCATCGACTGCAATCACATTTGGTCACCTTCACTGCCCAGCATCAATAATAAAATGGATGAATTACAAGCCTGGAATGAATCATCGTGGATATCAAACAAATTTGACTGAAATCTGACATCACCTCATGACATCATTGCTTTTTGGACAATTGCCAGAAATGTTAGGAACACCAGACCTGGGATTCATTCTGTGAGGTGCATCCTGTTTTTATTGCAAGAAGGCTTCAAGTTCAAGACAGACTGCATGTCCTCAGATATGTACGGCCCTGACTGGGTCCCATATATATATATATATATATATATATATATATATATATATATATATATATATATATATATATACATGGATTCACTTTATAATCTCAAAATACTGAAATATCAAATTTCAGTATCTCGAGATTATAAAGCCAAAAAAACAAAACACCACACAACACATACACCAGCCTCCCCACATTAAAACAAACAAACAAAACACACTCACAAACACAACAATATCAATAAATAAACCTACCCTACTTATAAGCGGGGGGGGGGAGCCCCCCTGCACCTCCATGTGTGGGCCTGCACCCACCACACCCCGTGCTACTTATATATACAGAAAAAGACAGTAAACTCACCACTACACACCACAGCCCCCTTGCACACACACATCACAAATGCACAAACACCACCACTTTCAGCACTTACACACTCATACCTACCCACCCTAACCCACACCTAAAACTTCCAAGCACACTCACATACACTCAAATCCCTACCCAAAACCCATAAAAAAAATTCTCTTAATCTCCAACCATATCCAGATACGAAATGTAAATCAGGCACACAGTACATCCCACGTCCCGTAGCGCACCACTAAAACTGCAAATTTGACATTTCCAGATTCACGGTTATGGGGTGTTGCTATTTCGGAAGTTTGGCTTTATAGTCTCAAAATACTGAAATTCAATATTTCAGTATTTCGAGATTATAAAGTGAATCCATATACATACATATATATACTCTATCCTCAAACTGTCTGCTCTATTATCTGTTTTTAACCCTTGTCTTTTGATATGTAAGAAAAGCTTTATTTTTCCTGGGTAATCTGCACTAAAATCTTCTTGATGAACACAAATCCAAATTCATTTTTCTGCTGCAGGACCCTATCTAGAACAAATGCATCTTCTACAGAGCATTAATTCCCATTGCATGACTATGGAATGGTCAAACAAAGCACATTGAATAAACTGAGTAAATGAATTACACAATAAGGAAGGAAGACATAACAGGTAGAGGATGTGCATACCAAGATATTTGGCAGCTCATGCTCATATGCAGACCTAATGTCAAGCAACGAGCAGGTCTATTTTACTGAAACCTTTGAAAACTAAGCATGTATTTACACATATGTTTTACATTCCCCCAGACCAAAAATCCCTCCAACCATGATGCAGACAGTCATTCTTCTATCAGATAAATCCTGTAGAATGCATATACAAAATCAAATTTTCATGTTGTGACCCAACAGCAAAGGACAGCCTGTCACTAGTTCCAGCACTGTGTACATCTCTTCATTGGAGATAATGCTTGGTGAAGCATTGTGTTAACTCTTCCACCTGTATCTCTAAGGAACTGGGTGCAGATCTTACATGACTGCCTCATGTCTCACTTAAATCAGCATAACCCAGCTTACATATTGTTGCATAGATCATTTCTGGAAAGGTAACTGTACTGTTCCAGAACAGTGTACAGAAGTGACTGTCATTTCTTCACATTGTTCTGGGTATGAGATAGATCAATACAGAAGTTACATATGGACCACAATCCTGCCAAGAAAAAGGACATCAACTAGCATGTGGGGAACATCTTCTTTCATGTTTGTTAGGTTTGTCAATGATGCAGCTTTTATTAAAACAATTATACAGATCAGCAGCTATACTGGATTTCTCTTTATCCAGTAACATTAAAGTGATATCTGCAGCAGGTGGATGGATATGCTAAAGCCTGAAATCTTAATCTTCAAACTGAACAGTACTTGAAGTACTTCAACTAAGTTCACACTGTTACAGACATCTACAAAATATTTGTGACATAAAAGTAAAAAGCAACCTTTAATATCTGATGAAGGTATGTATTATCATACCACTTTGAGAGATTCCTTTCCAGTATAGACTATACAGGCTGCAAATCCATCTGCAGGTTGCTGGTAATGCAGAGCAATGCATTACAGAGGGAGTGATAACACTTATAGGTTCATAGGTTCATACAGATATACTAGGCTAACGACCACTAGGGTCTTCATAAACCTAGCTGTGCAACCTAACCCAGTTGTGTTTCCCATATGTATATACATTCAAAGTTATAAACCAGGCTAAAACACTAGGGCCTTTATAAGCCTAGCTTAGCAATTCAACCCATTTGTGTCCCTGTGTATCATGGGCATTTATTAGGAGAGGGTATGTTAGTAAGGAAGTTTTTAGAGACTATGTGGGTGGGGGGGGTATGTTAGTTTGGGCATTACTTTCTGCTTTTGCCTATCAGAGACATGGAGGCCAGATCTGGGGTAAATTTCTGATTTCCCATCCATTGGTCAAGGTTAAACTTAAATAGGGTTAGGGAATGTGCATTTCTGATATTTCCTCAACTTAGTAGTTTTGCAACATGAACATATTCTCCTTAAAAGTCAGTACATGCACACAAAAAGCACTTTCTCTGCCATGACACCAGGGCACTCACAACACATACTTGAGATCATTATCAGTATTTGCCACAGACACATAAATGAAGGCCGATCAATGCATAACAAAAAGCCTACCTAGAGTTACAGGTCACCCAAGACATCCTATGTAATGTTGGACACCTGTTGGCATACTGTCTTATAGGTGGGAAATGTCCCACGCACATTCCTCTCAACTGTAGTGATTTTCTCAGAATGTCCAGATTTTTGCATCATATTTTTGTCCATTTTTTCATAAAATTGTGGAATTAGTGGTAAATCATTAAAGACTACAGCTAGAAAATAGCGACAGACATTTGAGTTTCAGACTTCATACCCTTCCGAAAAGTCATGCTAATACATAACGTATTATTCTATCACTTTTTAAGCTTGTAAGAGGAATATTTAAAAAAAGTCCCTACTTTTGGGCCTTTTTTTCCGCTTTTATTTAAGGCTTTGTCTGTATTTCATGTTCTAAGAGATTGAGAGGTATGCGCAAACCTCTCAGCTGTCCCTGATTTTCAGGGATGTCCCTGATTTTGACTCAAATTTTAGCTCTGTTCCTCTTAATCCCTCCTAAAACTAGTGACTTTTGGAGGAAAGGTGGTGAATTACACTTAATGAATAATGACAATAATTAAGAGTTATAGACTTCTTTCACTTCAGAAAATGTGTATTAATTCATATGCTCTGATTCTGTCAATGTTTCAAGTTAATAGCACTAATATTTTAAATGTGTCCCTGATTGTCCCTGATTTTTTCTTGACTTGTCCCTGATTCTGTTGAAATTTGTCCCCGATTGGTTGAGAGGTTTGCGCCATACATGAGCCAGAATGCAGATGCACTGGCTAAATTTCCATTAATGCTATAGCTATCACCTTCGGTCTCCCCAGAAAAGAGGCTATTGTACATTTCCATATCTGTCAGGAGAACAGTAGTCTGAATTTTGTCATTAGACTGTATATACGTGAAAACGAATGCTGATTTATTCAGGGGAAGAAACTCAACAGAGATGCCTTGTAGGCTTGCTGCATTTGTGTTGCCCTGCACCATATGAGGTTCATATTTCCTTAGGTTCATATTTTTTATAGTTATTTTTATTTTTTTATTTATTTATTCTTTGCTGACAGGATTAGTCCCACTGAGCTAATAGCCTCTTTTCAGGGGAGACTTGAGGTGACATTTACACTACTAGTGGAAATTTGGCCAGGGCAACTGAAACCTTGCCCTACTTTTTTGATAGGTGCCATAGGATCTTTTATATCCACTTGAGCTTCCACCAGCTCAGGCAGGTAGGCCTCAGTATAGCATTGTATTTGTAGGATGACACACTCAATAGCCCATCCCCCTCTTACACTGCACTACAGTGTCAGCAATCCATTCACCTGTTGTGGAAAAAGAACCCACAACCTTCTGCACCAAAGGTCACTGTGCTACCTTTTGTGCCACAGACACTTCAAGGTTCGTACGAATTTACTAAGCATCTGTTCCAGGCAACTACTGAGAAGCCTAGCTCAATTTCCAACTTGCCCCAGAGCACTGTCTAGTTAAGTGACCTGCTCAATGACACCAGGAGACAAATGAAATTTGAGGGACTCAAACTCTAGACTACAGGAAACAGCTCATTAACAGCTCATAGTCATTATCCTCTACACCAACTGTCAGGAGATTAAGGAGGATTCAGTGGGTACTTGGGTGGGTTGTACTGCAGGACCTCCTGTGATGTTGTTGCGCATTATGGGCACAGCACAGCTGAGTTACCATTTAAAGTTTCCGCCATATCTTAAGTATGTACACTAACCTTGCAGACTTTACATGAGATATGTTTTGGTTCTGATGGTGCCGTTTGCCTTTCTGTCCTTTACTAGTTTTGCAACAATGTTTGCCATGATGTGTCTTTATAAATGAAAAATTCTAAGATTCATCTGATTCAATATGCTGTGTATAACCATTTCACAGTCATGCAGCATGGCTTTGATGTTTTGTGGGGGCCCTGCTACACATAATGAATGTAATTCATTGTTTATGTCTTGACGTGATAATAAGAGAAGTCTTTGTTTTACATCCTAGTTTCACTCAACATTCCCTGACTCTTGTGGTGTGCTCCTGCAGATAGGTAAAAACATCCTATCAGTTTATTACTATCTGCATATTCTTTCATTCTTTTCAAAAGGGAATATCAGTTTCATTCTGAATACCAAATTAGATACTGTATCAAGTCCTCAGTTTCCAGGATTCCTGCTATGCACTACATTTTTTAATCATTGCATTTAAATTCGCCACACAGTGTCACTTTCCTTTAGTAATCTTCAGAGTTTGGGGAGGTCAACAAAAGTCTATAACAAGTGAATGGAAACAACTCATAAAGCTGTGGTGCAATGTATGGGTAAAATGGAGGAAGAGGGATCCATTTGATAGTCTATCCTCTGTTTTATTTAATTAGTAGAATAGCTTAGTTTCTGTCCCACAGCACTCCTTGCATGCAGTTAAATCCTTCCTGGTAAAGAAAAAGAGGCAGACCTCCACCTCTATACTAGGAATAATTCCTGTCTGCCCACAGTTGGGTTTCTGGATTCTACCAGAATTTACACCACTGGTTCCTCCAGTATAGGCTATGTACCACCTTCCTGTAGCCATATACCAAGTATGATAAGCACTGATGCCGTTACTCCCACCCTTCTACATTTTAGATAGTTATTCTCAAGCAGGTCTCCACCCATATTGAAAACTTACTGAAACAAAGCCCTTTAACACAATCTGTAAGTGAATAAACTAAAAACATCTCATTGCACTAAATATATAAACCAGTCAAACAATCAATCAATATTTATTGGAATTTATATATAATGGCATGCATGGGGTTAAGCTTATAAAAATTCACCACATCAGCAATTTTGCACAATGAGCGGCGATGTGTAGGGTGTGTCTGCGATTCACTAAACACAGTTACATGATGTAGCCAGCAGAAATAACAAAATCACCTTTTTTATATGCTAATGACCATATAATGAAGTGTCACATATGCTAATGAGGCAAAAAAATGAAGGAGCGACACAGAAACATTTAAAAGCCGAGCGGCTACACCGTACCTTCCTTAAACCTCTACACAGTCAGATGCTCGTCTTCAGGCTGTCTAAGTAGAGAATAATATTAGAGAATGCTGCATCTACTACAAGATGCTCACTTTATTGCCACTACAGCCAACAGTGCAGAACATCATCCCATGAGGCACAGAGTTTTACAACCACCCTAAAAATTTCATGCTCTCCATGGCAATGACATAGTGGACTAAGTACCATGTGAAAAGAGACACCGCACAACAAATAGTGGACATTTCTCAGCCTCATCTGCAACCTCATGGGAGTAGTGAAGTACCCATTCCAGGAGATAATAAGGTATGTGTTGCTTTACATATATTAGCTAGAGGGACCTTTCAGCAACCCACTGGGGACACAATGGGGGATTTCAGGCATTTGCTTCAAGAATGCTCCACCAGTTCCTCAATGTCATGCTTCAACATATGGGGTAACATTTGTGGTGCCCACATAGCCCATAGCAGAGAACAAACACCACGTGAGACTTCTTTACTATAGCCTAATTTCCTGAGGTTCTTGGGGACATAGACTGTACCAACGGTGAAATTAATGTCCCACCTGGAGAAATGGGAAGGGGAGTACATGAACTGCAAAGGATATTAGTCCATCATTTGTCAGACAGTCTGTAATGCACAGGCCATCTAGGCAGTTTTCATGACTGCTGCATATGGCATACATGTGACCTCTATCAGTGGTTTGTAAGAGGTGACTTCCCACAAGGGCAGATTGTGGGTTATGCTGGATTTGCCATAGAACCCTGGCTCATGACATCAATTAAAAATCCTCATAATCAAACTGGCCATCATTACAACTGTGCCCTATCACAAACCAGAAACATCAAAGAACATATATTTAGGCTGCTGAAGTCATGGTTTTGCTGCCATGATACATCCACTTGTGTCCTGCAGTATGATCCCACCACATGTGGAAAAATATTTGCCATGTTTGCTATGTTACACAATATTACAACTAGGAAGTAGTTACAGCAGAGTGGCCTCATGTAGAGACAATAGTTCCCACCATCACAGGCAGTGGCATATGAGAATAATTAGGAGTCAAAGGCGGAGCTGGCAGCAGAGAATGACCATGCTAGACAGAGGTTGGCACAGTACACAATGGCACTAGAAAAGAGGTGACAGACTGCACTTAGCTTTACAACATAACTATACAAGAACTAAGTAAATGCATACAATAAAAAGGAAGCATACGAAATATCAGACTGTGCTTGTCTATACACAGGCTGGGAATACTGTATATCAGATTTTGACAAATAAAAATGTACAAATTGCAGGGCACAGTTATCATCATTTGTGCAAGTGGAGAAATGAGTACATAACTATACAGCAGCTAAGCAGATACACACATACAACTTGCAATACATACCAGACTAAGCTTACCCATGCAATAGACAACTCAAGTAATAATGTACAAAGGTCTGGGCAAAGTTATCATCATGTGGGTAGTTAGTGAACAGAGTACAGCAATGCATGTTTTTCACAGTGAAGTGTGTGAGTGGGAGCATTGAGGTGCATAAAAAAATTGCTTTCAGGGGAAGTGTCAGAACTGCTATGCGGAGTTAATGTTGGGGAGGGACAAGGTCAGGGGATGTATGGAATGTGCTGGGGCTGTGTCAGTGTGTGTGAGTATGTTTGCAGGGATGTGGTGCAGCACTGGGCCACTAACTACTGGACAGGTTCATGGCATGCATGGCCGAAGGCTCAGGTTCTCATGCATCATGTTCTTGCCAATGAAATCCAGTTTTGCCTGAAGGAGAACTGGTGATCCCATGACCTTGTCTAGATGCTTAAGTGCTATCTGACTGTGACCCACATCTGCTTGAGGATGTGTTAGCATGATGGTGACCATGACCACGGCCCTTGGTGGAGACACATCCACAACTGGTGTTGCAGTAGGAATGCTAGTACTCTGGGAGTTTGATGTTGCTTACCCTAAGCCAGGTCGACTAACATCTGAGGACATAACAGATGACCAGTCAGAAGGATGGTCCCTTTCCCCTGACAGAAGACCCAGAGTAGACACTGCACATTTCAGTCTGTGATTCATACTATCCAATGAATCATATATCTGGGTTATGACACTCCTGTATGTCAGCAAGCATAGCCTGGATACAAACTCTACTGAGGCTATGGTAGAACTTGTCTGTGCCTCCACACCTGTTGTCACCCTTCCGGTGGGAGTAGTTCCGCAGTGCTGGTGACAAATGATTTGCCTGTCAATAGACCAAAAGAAAACATATCTGATGCAAGTATGATCTAGCATAACAACTTCACATGCAGCTGATAACCTCTGCTGAGGCTCTGGTGGAACTTGCCTGTGCCTCCACAATGGCCCTGCACATATGATGGGTGGCAACTACTGACACAAGAACTACAAGGGGTGGGTAGTAATCATACTTCTGATGAGTACCAGCACCAACACTCCTGTGTGGACTCCCCCACCCGAGATGGTTATGGTCAGATTCAAACATGTCTCTTCTAAGGGCCACCATACTTCCCTGAGCACTATTAACCTATCCTCTCTCAGCTAGTAGTGTCCTGGGTATGTGTAGGCATAGAGGCTGTGCACATACTCTGAGGAGGGGATGTAGTGGTCATACTCCCTTTGTCCAACACTTACTCTGAATCCCCTGATTGTGTCAGCTCATCCCTGCCATCATTATCAGATGCTATAGATCACTGAGCATCAGATGGGGGTAGCTCCACAGTGCTAATGCCAGAGAATGGTTCACCTGTGAATTTACCAAAAGAAAACATACCCAGTGTAAATATTACCCAGCACCACAACTGCACATGTAGCTTATATCATTGCAAGATATATAAAGTTATAAACCTGCACATACCTTTTGCAGATGATTGTTGTACCTGGATGCCATATGTACCTATATGACACAAGTGAGATGGTTATTATAAGCTATAATATGACTAACAAGTAAAAATAGGGCTAGATATGACCATAGGACTACATACCTGGGGCAGCATCAGTAGAAATTATCTAGGGCCTATTCATCTCTTCCCCAACATCCAGCACTGCACACAGTGGCACATTACTGGGCACATTGTGAGTGCTGCGAAGAGCACTTTTGGCTGACATCAAAAATTGAAACAATACTAATTTCATGAACTTTAATCATACTTTGATGTAGGAATGGGGTTCATTCTCATCATAGGTTCATAGGTAGGTACTAGGCTATTGGCCCTAGGGCCTATATAAGCCTAGCCAAAGGTACCCTAGCTTTCGCCACCCAAGAAAATTATTTTCCTGTGCCACTGTCGAGCAGAGCCACAGAAGTGATCACGGGGTGAATTTCCTATTTCCCATTCAATCATCAAGATTTTAATGAGGAGCTTTGTTTGATATAGATAGGTAATTTGTTCCAGAGTATGGGAAGTCTCTGGGACAGGAATCTATCCCTCCAGCATGTTCTGTTTATTGTGGTGACGAGGTTTAGGTCCCTAGAACATGTAGCTCGTAGGGATTGGGATTTCTTTAAGTGGAGCATGTCTAAAAGCTCTGGGTTTGACATAGCTTTGTGTGTTAGGCAGAGATCACCTCTGAGTAGGCGATATGAAATGGAGTAAACCTGCAGTTTTTTGAGACGGTCTGCATAGGTCATCTCTTTGAGGCCGGTAATCCTCTTTATGAGTTATTTCTGTGGCCTTTCCAGTTGTTGTAGATGTCTTGTGAGGTACATACCAAAAGGGGCATTGTACTCTATAATGGGTCTAATGAGTGACGAGTAGAGGGGAACAATGACCTCTTTTTTCCTGGATGAGAAACCTTTTGTGATGAGGTGTGCCACATAGAAGGATTTCCTGACTACTGTGGCGATGTGATTATCAAAGGAGAGACTACTGTCCACCTGTGTCCCAAAGTCTCTTATCACACTTTCGATGTCAAGTAGACTACCACCTATGTGGTAGTTCATGGGTACTGAGTTTTTACCAAAAGGAATGACAATGCACTTTTTGGCATTGAGCTTTAGGCCATGGCTTTGACACTAGGCATCTGTCTCAGCAAGGCCCTTTTGTAGGATGTCCACATACTTTGGAGTTTTGATTATGGCTCCTAGTTTGCAGTCATCTGCGAACTACGTTAGCCAAAGACCTTCTGTGTTGGCCTGTACTTCACAGAAGTAGATACCAAACAGAAGAGGAACCAGCACTGAACCCTGTGGTACTCCACTTGTCACTGGTCTGAAGCTGGATTTGGAGTCTGCTACTTTCACAGTGTGGGTTCTGTCAGTGAGCCAGTTGGGAACCCATCTTGTGACATAGGGATTTATACCTAGTTTAGTGAGTTTATCTATAATTCCAGAGTGGGGGATGGTGTCAAAAGCCTTGGTGAGATCTAGATAGGCTGTGTGAACCACCTTACCCTCATCTACGGCTTTGGTGACTGCTTCAAAGAAGTCTATCAGGTTTGGGAGACATGATCTGCTTTTTACAAACCCAAACTGGGTGGGGTCCAGAATTTGGAGATTACCAGTGTCATTGTTTATAAGTTCCATGATGATACGCTCCATAGCCTTGCAGACCAGGCTCATTAGGCTAATGGGGCAGTAGTTTCTGGGGTCTGTGGTGGCTCCCCCTTTGTGGAGTGGGATAACTGTCACTGTGCGCCATTCAGTGGGCACATAGCATGAGGTGAGGCTATGATTGAACATGGTACTTAGGTGGGGTGCCAGTTCGTTCTGTAGTTCATGTAGAACACAGCCTGGGATGTCGTCAGGTCCCATGGATGCTGTGTTCTTGGCTTTGGATAGTGTGTTTTTTACCTGTGCAGCCATGATTACAGGAACTTTGCATTCTTCTGGTATAGAGATGGGCCCTTTAGGGGATGACAGAGGGGTAAAGTTAGCACTGAACCTATCTGCCATGATAGTATTAGAAACCCAAAAGATTTGGAGAAACTAAAAAAGACTGGAACTCTGTGGAGGTGGTACTGCTGTTAAATGAGGCCAGGACCAGCTCCAACTCTTCTGTTAAATATTGTACAATAGACAGCCTGTCACCTGTCTCCATCTGTTCTCTTTCCTCAGCATCTGCTTTATGTGTGCAGCTTGGATTATATGAGATGTTCAATGGTGGACCATACCATATCATTATCACCATCCTGACTACCCACATCATTGACATTGGTGGCAACTCCCAGCAGATGTTTTCATAGAAGGGCTGGTCAGCAGAATTCTTTACAAAGATACATCTACTATGGAGATGGAGGATCTCAGTACCACCTAATTTTCTGCCGCTGTAAACTTGGGCTTGCAGGTGAGCATGACTTTCTGTTCCAGTTTCTTAGGCATTTCTCTGTTGGTATGGAAAACACTGCACTTAACAGCTGTGCTCTTACATACGTGTTATAAATCCAAACAGTCATACTATAATAATAGTCCCTCTGCTAGGCTTCAGTCAGCCCTGACATTAAATATATGTATCTTCAAAACAATCTTTACCTGAATGTCAGTCATTATTTTATCTTAAACACAATTTCCCCCACCACAAAATTACAAGCACGACTGCAAATTAACAAGCACATGATCATTAGCCACAACTTATGTAGAAATTCTATATTGTAATCACAAGTGTCTAAGGCGAACAATACAATGCTGCTGTATAGTACATTTGCACCGCTACAACCTCCTGTAACATGACTGCATTCTACTATGAGCAGTGCATTTGCAACACACCTCATTCAGAGAACTTTTTCCAATATGTATAGATACAGTGAAAAAACGAACAGCATTTCTAATCCTTACGGTAAATATTACACAAAAAACACCTTGTACAAGGAAGCAGGTGTAAAAAGTACAATGTTCCTTATGTAAACATGTAGTCTGTAGTGGCAAGTGATTCAGATAACAAATCAGGATTCAAGCAAATGTTCCTCTTCCATAGTGTGATAGGTTTCTGTGGTTCCCATCATGCTTATATCATGTAGATTACCAGCTCTCGGTGCAATGAGTAGGCTAATTGTGACTCATCTCATTACTGTTTCCGAATTCCTCAATTTTCACTTCTACACAATGTCATGACATGACTGAGCACCTGCACCATGCTTCATGCATGCACTGGAGGCCAATTATGTCAGGTTGGAGAAAATGGTCATCTCATACTCAACTATATGAAGATGGAGTCACTTCAGTTACTCTCAACAGCAAACAGACAGATGGAGGACTGCCATGTTTCACACCTTAAAGTGCCCTTGGAACCATAGTAATACAGTACCTATATTGTATTATTTTGCCATCCATCATGGAAATGAGGTTCCCATTAGTGCTCTTCTTTGCAGAGGACAAAATATGTGAAAAGTCATTTGGGCACCAGTTCGAAGTCATTTTTCCTGAAATCGTTGAAGTTGAGACTATTATGTCCACAGAAGATGAAAATACCATCATTTAGAATACATAGTGTATGGAGAAGTCCAAGATTTTTCTGGACATACTCCATAAGCAGTACAGCTTCAAGATCCTGCATGAAGGCTATACTGGGTCACAGCCAAGAATAGTCTGGCCAAGGCTGTCAGCTATGCTACTGGCATCCCACACACAGTGGAACAGGAGTTCAGGGATGCAATAACGGTTAAGGTGTTTTACCCACATACAGAGGGTGCAGAGTTTGATTCTCACCTTTGAGGGAAATTGGCTGGGCTTAAAATGGCCCGGAGGGTAGCTAGCCTAGCACTTACCTATGAACAGTGCCATCATCACTATGGTCACTTGAGTCACTGCAAACCTGACCTCCAGGTGAATGGAAGAATGAAATTAAGGCATGTCCATCCCCTCCATACTATAACATTGTTTACCTGTCTGTACAACCTGATAATGCTTGGCAACGTATACCTTTTTCATTCTGCTCTTTCTTTATCTCCAGACAGCACAGAGGTTGAAAGAAACAGGATGATGCATAGAGACAAAATAGAGCACCTAAGACAATACTGTGGAGAATATTGCTGTTCTTTTGAAAGCTCCATCTGTATGCACAGTGACAGTTGTAGTAATTAACAATAAAAACATATAACATTTATACAGCAAGACCACATCAGTCAGTACTAGCATACCTTACTGGAATTAGTATGATGGTACCATGCTAGACCTTTGCTTCTGTATAATTTATCTCTCTATAGGTGTTGAAATGGCTTATCATATTAAGTCTATGTGCAATAACATTGTTAAGATGGCTGTAGCTTCCATCCCCCTCTCACAAAAACATGCTCTTGTCATGGCATAGTTTTATATGTGTAATCCAAGTAATGTCATTGTCCATATATATGTCTTACACAAAAAGTATTATTTGGCTGGGCATCTCACATGTCAAGCAGAGTACCTCTCTAGTCCTCTTTAAGAGGAACCTGGATGACTGGATGGGAAACAGAAAATATACCCCTGGGATCCCACCTGTGTCCTTGATGGACAGGGAAAACAGGTGCTGACTTTGAGGGAACATGGGCGATATTCTTGTCTATGCTTATAAGCGCCTTGAGGCTAATAGATTAGTATCATCCTATGAACCTATGTACAGCGCATGTATCTGTCCAATATGTATCATCTGTGCCTGCCATTTTTATTCTGTGTTCAGCATATTTCTCATGTGTGTGTACTGCTATATTATCATCAAAACTGCAATAGCAGCACTGGACACAAGCACAGATGTGCTTTGCTAAGATAAATCTCTCCCCAGTAGTCATGCTGTTATGTCAGAATGCATGTGATAATGGCTTTTGATATAGACCCCCACACCTCCAAATAGAATTACAGAGACAAACAGTTGAAAACATAACACTGTAGGTCTTTTTATGTTCAGATCTTAAGAAGACCATGGCAGTTTTTAGCAATTATGTTTTGCATACAGATAACTCCAACATAGGCCAGTCATGTTTCACCCATCCATCAGGATTTTTTTAAAAAGAAGTTAACTTTTTGGATGTTGCATTGAGAAAGAATATGCTTGAAAAAAAAAGTTTTGTTATAATATATATCACAAGCCAGCTTTCTCTAATTTGTATCTTCATTATGATAGCAACCATCCAGAGACCAAAAAAAGATTGTTTGTATCACATCACTATTTGCAATATTGTATGTGGTGGATCCCTAGTTCATTAATAGTTCTGATAAAATCCTAATATTTTTATGGACGAACACTATTAACAGTGTTATATTAAATATTTATTTTGCTGCCAATAATTTGGACCTCTTTGTAGCACAGTTCATTCTTGATTATTGTTTTTTTCTGCTCTGTTATATCCTTATATATTAATTCCATAGTGACCCTTTCCATAGCCTTAAAGATGAAATTGGGCAAGCTTAAGGGTCTATAATTACAGAGGTCTGTTGAAGCCCTATCTTTATGTGGGGAATGACTGTTGGTGACCTGCATTCATCCAGAATGAAGCCAGTTCTGAGAAGGACATTGAACACTTTCTGTAAGTGGTCAGACAAGTCATGGTTCAGTCTGACCAGTAGGTAACTTGGTGTGTTATCTGGCCCTATAGACATAGGGTTCTTTGCCTTAGATAGCACCTCAAGAACTTGTTCTTGGGAGATTTGAGTGAGGGCATGTGTGCAACTATGTGATTTCAGAATAATGGAGGAGAGAGGTGGAATGGAGTTTGAGTTAAATTTGTCCACTAGTAGACTGGCTATGTCTTCTTGGTCTTTGTATGTGATATCATATAATATTAGCTCTGTGCAGTGCAGGACATTGTTTCTAGCATTTTTAATGTAATTTTATTTAATTTATTTTGACATTTATTGACCGGGTTAGTCCGACTGGGCAGATGCTCTTTTTCAGCGGAGGCCCAAGAAGAAAAGCTCCAAAAGATACAAAAGAATCTAAGTATAACAGTGATCACATACTATTACATCCCATACATAATCACAATACAGTTACTTACAGATATGTAGCATGAAGTATGATCAGGATAAAATTAACATCACTTCAGGCCAAGAGAGGCACAGGATTAAAATAAAGTTAGGTAATAGATGGAGAGAAAAAGAATAAGATGAAGGAGGGGTTAGTTGTAGCAGAGGGGAGAGGTAGAGTAAGTTGGGTTGGGGCAAGAGCAAGTCCATGAGTTTAACAGGTTGTTTTTTAATATATTTTTTTAAACAGTTGGTGTTAGAAATTGTTCTGAAATACAGACACAGTTTATTCCATGCATTGGCGACTAAGTGATTACAGAGAAGTTTGCCAGTGTTTTGTTTTGGGCTTGCAAACCTCCA
>NC_056729.1:1098653549-1098673549 GCF_019279795.1 Protopterus annectens | reverse complement strand
TGAATCTCTTCAATAGGAATCTTGACGAATGGATGGGAGATCGTAAGTTTACCACGGGGATTACTTCGACTAGACAGAGGCACAGTAAACTAACCTTAAAAAGGGCACAGTAAAATCAGTTCAGAGGGTGGCGAAAGCCAAACACACTCTAGCTAGGCTTGTAAATGCCTTAGGACAGATAGCCTAGTATGAACCTATGAGCCTATGAACCTATGGCATGTTATCCCAATGCACTGGTCAAGTGAATATCAGTGATAAAGGCAGGGGTTCACATACATTCAGGTATAGTGCTGTTTTTTTTGACAATCTTGTGTTCCATTTTCCTGTAATGAAATGTTCCTATCATCATGTTGTAAATGATGCCATGGAATTTGGCACTGTCTACATAAATTTATATAGGGATTCATCTGTCATT
This sequence comes from Protopterus annectens, assembly GCF_019279795.1. NCBI lineage: Eukaryota > Metazoa > Chordata > Ceratodontiformes > Protopteridae > Protopterus > Protopterus annectens. The sequence goes on along the minus strand of NC_056729.1, from coordinate 1,098,673,134 downwards.
GCTGAGCTACAGGACATTGAAAAATATCGGCCCCATCCCTCCTCCATGCTGGTCAGTCCTGAATGGCTCTGCTTGTTCCCCTTTTCATTTCTGTCCTATATTCCTATGTCCAACCTTCAACATTTCAAAAATAAATGATTCACCATGCACACAAGCCCAAAAGGGCTGTTAAAAAATATCATCATTCTGTAGTCTTCTGTTATGCAATGGTTCTCAGAGAGTAATGTTACCATGGAGAAATGACACTTCTCTTCCCATAGCAAAAAAAACCTAACAAAATGACATATTGTGTGCAACTTAATTGCCATCGGATATACAGGAAAACTGAGCAATGATGAGCATCAACAGAAATATGAAATCAGATACAGTTAATGCCTACAGTCTAAGTGCTTCCATATCAGTGCATTGAATGGATGGTTTTAATACCTCAATGGTTGTATGCTATTTTACAATGTTTATTTTACAATCGTATACACTGTTGTGACATTCCAATGAAATATATGTTTTCTGACACCTGTACTATAAGTACATTTGTAGTTTTATGTACTAATACACTGGCCTAAAAAATATCATAACACATGTTGGGGGGCTCAAATCTAATGAGGTCTACCTTCATATAGTGTGCAAATAAGCTGATCATCTATGCAAAGGAATTGTCTGTAGTCTAACTGCTTCCATGGCTCAGTGTAATCATGGCAGTGATGTATATAATTTCAATCCACTAGGTGTAGGATGTTACTCCCCTCATAATTGTATGTTGTTTTACGTTGTTAATTTCTCACAGTGAAAAACAGATGTCCCATTCCACTGAAATGTGTTTCCCAGACACCTTTTCTTAGGTGTGCTTCCATGGCATTCCTTGCTAATGCATTGATAAAGAGACTGACACTACCCAAAACATGGGCTTATATCCTGTTAGGTAAACTTATATTTTGCTGCTATTATGTGTTTTGTTCTACTGAAATGTGTGTTTTTTTTTCTAGGATATTTCCTATCCACAAAGACTTTAACTACACAAAGCATGGCTTCTAACCCATTCAGGTGGAATTCTCTTTAGTTGTTATGATAAGTTCTATTCCCCAGAAATGTGTATTTTCTAACAACTTTCCAGTCAGTGACTATGTGTCATGACGTGATAAAGTAGTGGTACAGAGGCTGTCACTACCTAAGACAGGGGTTCATAGCCTTTCAAGTGAATTTCTATTTTATTTTTTATTTTGATTTATTTATACTTTTCTGACTGGGTTAGTCCCACTAGAGAAATGACTCCTTTTCAGGGGAGACCCAAGGAGTATCATACTGACTAGGGGAAATTTGACCAGGTCACAAGGGAACTTTTCCTATTCTTTTCAATAAGTGCCAAAGGATCATTTACATCCACCTGAGCTACCACCAACTCAGGAAGATGGGATCTTGATTTAATGTCTTATTGTGTTGCTATCCTGTGTTCTACTCTCCTGGATTTTGTTTTGTTCTGAACCCTTCCCTTTCAGTAAGTGCGTAGCATGACTTAAAATGCACTAGGATGAGGGCTGGTATAATGGTTAAGGTGTTCACTTCACAGACAAAAGGTGTAGGGTTTGATTTTCACTAAGGGAAATTATCTAGACTTAAAATGGTCCACAAGGGCAGTTAGCCTAGTACTTATTTATGAACCTATGAACTAGCATAGAGACTGTCAATACCCAAAGCATGGGTTCTAATCCATTCAAGTATAATCCTCTTTAGTCACTATCATGTGTTCTATTCCCTTGAAATGTGATTTTTCTGATAGCTTTCTTATGAGTGCTTCTATGGCATGTCTTGCTGGCTACGTGAGATTATCAGGCATGATAACACAGAAGGTCTTTGGCTAACGAAGTTTGCAGATGACTGCAAACTAGGAGCCATAATCAAAACTCCAAAAGATGTGGACATCCTAGAAAAGGGCCTTGCTGAGACAGATGCCTGGTGTCAAAGCCATAGCCTCAAGCTCAATGCCAAAAAGTGCATTGTCATCCCTTTTGGTAAAAACTCTGTAACCATGAACTACCACATAGGTGGTAGTCTACTTAACACCGAAAGTGTGATAAGAGACCTTGGGACACAGGTGGACAGTAGTCTCTCCTTTGATAATCTCATTGTCACAGTAGTCAGGAAATCCTTCTACGTGGCACACCTCATCACAAAAGGTTTCTCATCCAGGAAAAAAGAGGTCATTGTTCCCCTCTACTCATCACTCATTAGACACATTATAGAGTACAACGCCCATTTTGGTATGTACCACACAAGACATCTACAGCAACTGGAAAGGCCGCAGAAATACCTCACAAAAAGGATTACCAGCCTCAAACAGATGCCATAAGTAGACCGTCTCAAAAAAACTGCAGCTTTACTCCATCGCATATTGCCTACTCAGAGGCGATCTCTGCCTAACACACAAAAAGCTATGTCAAACCCAGAGCTTTTGGACATGCTCCACTTAAAGAAATCCCAATCCCTCTGAGCTACATGCTCTAGGGACCTAAACCTTGTCACCACAATAAACAGAACATGCTGGAAGGATAGATTCCTGTCCCAGAGACTTTCCATACTCTGGAACAAACTACCTATCTATATCAAGCAAAGCTCCTCATTAGCACTCGTCAAGAAAAATCTTGATGATTGGATGGGAGATAGGAAATTCACACCGGGGATCACTTCTGTGGCTCTGCACGACAGTGGCACAGGAAAATAATTTTCTTGGTTGGTGAAAACCAGGGTACCTTTTGGCTAGGCTTATATAGGCCCTATGGCCAATAGCCTAGTACCTACCTATGAACCTATGTAGAATGAGTTGCTGGGGTAATTCCCCTCCTGGTTTCCTACTGTCATTTTTACTGGCATTTGCATTATTGTATATTATTGTACAGGTATAATGCTCAAAGTGTTATGTTATCATAAGGCTTGTAGCTAGGTATATCTTGTTTCTTTACCACACCCCAGCTCTCAGATATAAGTTACACCTACAGCTACACTACATTTGCCATTGTGGTTTGCAGCCATGTTTTGTTGTGCAGCTCACTTTGCAGTCTGTTGTCTGTCTCTGTGCTTTCCATTGTTATAAGAATATGCCTATACTCTATTAGCTGTTAATGACTTATTCCAGTCATATTGCATTTCTTCAAATTTATATTGCTTTAAGTTACAACTACAGAGCAGCAACATGGTGTTGCAGTCTGTGCATGCTAACTCACAATGACTACTACCACTCCTCATTCATAATCTTTCTGCATATACTGCAGCTATGCATACTTCACTCTGATGGTAAGCTAGTCTACTAGTATTTTGCAGTGGGTCTGTATTGCAGCCACAATGAGAAGTTCCTCATTATAAACATGTCTTGGCCATATGCATACATAATGAGCCTCAAGGTTATAACATACACAATGTGTAAGCAGTGTTGGTTTAGATGAAATCACATAACCAGCATCTATGAATTCCTAGGATGGTGCATTGTGTATACTGGGCTACAGCTTTGTTGCTATGCCTTGTACCTGGCAGAAAGCATTTATCGTTCCTCCCCAAGCAACTTAAAGTCTCATCACCATTTGATATCTGGCTTACTGCATTCTAGCTGAGACTTTTTAAAATTTTGCAGAAATAAGACCCTATGTTAAGGCTCGATTATGTAATTAAATATTGGTTGCTGTAAAGCCAACAGCATGGATTTTGGCCTGCTCAAAGAGCAGTGTCTATTCTATGCCTCTTTACTGACATTATCCATAGTGGCGCAGAAATTGTTAACCAGGCCACAGCTATTAATCCATTGGATCACAGCCTCCTGTTGTTTGAAATTATCAGGAGTGGCTTTGCACAAGGCTCTTGTAAATGAATGTGCACGTTATTTAACAAACAAATCCACTCACATAGGGCTAGCTTCCTAAAAATCACCCTTCTTTCTCTTCTCAGTTAGTGCACCACAGAGCTTAAATGCTAGGCTGTTTACACTTTTCTGTTAATTGCCTTACTCTTTACCTACCTTGTTGTTGTTCAGCCATTTAGTCAAATCTGACTTTTCTTAACTTAAAGGAATTTAGCCCCCCAAGTTTATCTGTCAAGAACTACTTCTTTAAGTTCTTCTTAAACTCATATTCATTTCTTCAATAATACTGCCAGTCGACATTGGCCTCTGCAACCCTTTTATTATTATTTGCTCTTTCCCAGCACCAACGTCTTCACTGATGAATCCTGTCTTTGCAATATATGGCCAAAGTATTTGAGTTTTTGCTTTTCTGCTAGGCCTTCCAGTGAACTATATGGATTTATTTTCTTAAGTATTGATTTATTTTAATCTTCCTGCATTCGACAGAATTCTCACAAGTTTTCTTCAACACCAAATATGACTCAGTCATTGTCCATGCTGGTGTGAATGACCTGAGACGTACCTCCCTGGACTACATGAAAAGAGACATAAAGGAGCTCTCTGAGCATGTAGCCCAGGCCGGTATGACCCTGACCTTGAGTTGCATCTTACCCTCACCAAGAATGATGCCACAATATGAAGACAAGATGATCAATTTCAACAATTGGCTTAAGTACTGGTGTCATTCAAAGGGGATCCAATGCCTGTCAGCCTGGGATGATATGCTCGACAAGCCACGATGCTTCGCTAGGGACGGCTTGCACCTGTCACCCCTGGGCTTTCGGATATTGGCAAAGGCTCTTGCAACCCCCATAGTGTCTTTTTTAGGCAAGGCTCAAAAAACAAACCCACCTCCATAGGTATCACAAGGGATAAGAAACTAAGAGTAATGCTACTCAATGCCAGAAGTCTAAACCTCAAGATGCACACACTTGAAACTCTCCTTAGCATGGAGAACATCAATATCTGTGCAGTAACAGAAACCTGGTTCAGGGCTCCCGAGAGCACCCCAGCACTACCAGGTTATACCTCATACCATGCTTTTCGGCCCCAAAACGTGGTCCGAACCAAAAAGGAGGGGGAGTATCGATATTCATCAAAGATACCCACACCTCCAGGTTGGTGGCAAAGCACGAAGCATCAGAGACTATCCATGTGCAACTAACAGTGGGTAAAACTGCCTTTCAGTTTATAGCCTGCTACAGACCACCCTCCCAAACCCAGGAACCCCACTCGGCCTGCCTGAAAACACTGGAAAATATGAAGGTCTCTCCAAACACCATTATATTGGGCGACTTCAACTACCCAAACATAGACTGGGAGCATTACTCTAGCTCCAACACCCTAGCCCAAAGGTTCCTAGAATTCATAAACTCAAATGCTATGGAACAACTTGTTACCACTCCCACAAGAGGGGAAAACATACTGGACCTGATCATCACCAACATAGGGACTCTATGCTCCAGACCAGAAGTGTATCCCTCACTGGTAAGATCAGACCATAAACTGATCTCACTGGATATTCACATCCCGACCCCACCCCCTGCCCAGAAAACCACAGTGAAAAACTTCTCTAAAGCAAATTTCACACTCCTCAAAACCGAGGTGGAATCCTTCAAAGCCTCCCGGCCTGTGGAAAATACGCCCAGACCGCAGAATCCTTTATAAATGCATTCTATGAACACCTTCAGGAATGCATGGATCATGCAATCCCAAATAAAACCAAGACCCAATCCTTCAAAGGCAGACATCCTGTCTGGTGGACCCCAGCCATAAACAAACTATACAATAGAAGGAGGAAGTTACTACATGATAGAGCAAAATCCCAAAAAGGGAAGGCATCTCTGATCAGTATTAGCAAAAAACTAAGGGCACTCATAAAATCGTCTAAGGCCAGCTTTGAGAGAAAAATTGCACAGGACACTAAGGATAATCACAAGGCTTTCTTTAGTTATGTTAGGAACCTGGGTGTGAATTCCCAGATATGCTCAGAATTAGTCCAAAATGAAAAAAAATACACCGAACCCACAGACATTGCCAACATCCTAGCTGACAGGTTCAGCGCAAACTCCCCCCCCTCCCCACCAAAAGGGGAAATATCTATCCCAGCAGAGTGCTGCCCCCCTGACATCTCAGATGCTCAGGTAAGAGCCGCCCTCTCCAAAGCAAAAAACACAGCATCAATGAGACCAGACGGTGTCCCAGGCTGCGTCCTACATGAACTCCAAGAAGAGCTAAACCCAAACATAAAACTACTGTTCAATCTCAGCCTTACTATAGGATATGTACCCAAAGAGTGGCGTACAGCAACAGTGGTCCCTCTCCACAAAGGTGGTGCCTCAACGGACCCTGGAAACTATCGCTCCACAAGCCTAACTAGCTTGGTCTGCAAAGCTATGGAAAGGATCATCATGGACCTCATAAATAAAGATATTGGGGACCTACAGACACTGGATCCTAACCAGTTCGGCTTTGTTAAGGGCAGATCCTGCCTCTTAAACCTGGTCGACTTCTTTGAAACAGTCACCAAGGCCATTGACGAAGGGAAGGTGGTCCACACAGCCTACCTGGACCTCGCAAAAGCCTTCGATACAATACCCCACTTGGGCATTATAGATAAGCTCACCAGCTTAAATATAAACCCCTATGTCACTAGATGGGTTGCAAACTGGCTCAAGGACAGAACCCACATGGTTAGAATTGCTGGAGCCATGTCAGACTCCAAACCAGTTACAAGTGGCGTCCCACAAGGCTCAGTCCTGGGACCTCTCTTGTTCAGTATATATTTCTCGGAGGTACAGGCCAACACAGAAGGACTGTGGCTGACCAAGTTCGCAGATGACTGCAAACTGGGCACCATAATCGACTCTCCAGCCGGCAAAAGCATCCTCCAAAAGGGCCTTATAGAAACAAACAACTGGTGCCAGAGCCATGGCCTCAAGCTAAACGCCAAAAAGTGTATAGTCATCCCCTTTGGCAAAAACAAAGTGCCCACAAATTACCACATAGGTGGTAATCCATTAAGTACAGAAGAAGTAATTAGGGACCTGGGGTCCCAAGTTGATAGCAATCTCTCATTTGACAACCACGTGGCCAAAGTGGTTAGAAAAACATTTTATATAGCCCACCTAATCATGAAGGGAATCACATCTAGATTAGGGGAGGTCATCGTGCCTCTTTACTCATCCCTCATCAGGCCCATAATCGAGTACAATGCCCCTTTTGGGATGTACCTTACCAAACACCTGCAGCAACTGGAAAGACCCCAAAAGTACCTCACCAAGAGGATCAAAGGGCTTAAACAGATGCCATATGCTGCCCGGTTAAAGAAACTCCAGCTCTACTCAGTGGCATACCGCCTGCTCAGAGGCGACCTGTGCCTGACGTAGAAAGCCATGTCCAACCCGGAATTAAGGGACATGCTGCACCTCAAAAAAATCCAAATCCCATCGAGCTACACACTCGAGAGACTTGAACCTCAGCACTGAAATAAATAGGACATACTGGAGGGACAGATTCTTAACCCAGAGGCTCCCTTCACTCTGGAATAAAATCCCAGTCCAGGTTAGGCAGAGTCCCTCATTGACTCTCTTCAAGAGGAATCTTGATGAGTGGATGGGAGATCGTAGGTTTACCCCGGGTATCACTTCTGTGTCACTGTTAGACAGAGGCACAGTATACTAACCTCGAAAAAGGGCATAGCAAAATTAATTTAAAATGGGTGGCGAAAGCCAAACATACTCTGGCTAGGCTTATAAATGCCCTAGGGCAGATAGCCTAGTATAAACCTATGAACCTATGAACCTATGAACCACAGTTCAAAAGCATCTGTTTTCAGCTCACACAGTTATATATTACTAGGAAAAACACAGCTGTGACTATATGGCTCTTGTTCACAATGTGATGTATTTGCTCTTTAAGATCTTATCCAGATGTACTACATACACCTTTCTTTCCAAAAAGCAAGCATCATTAATTAAATGCTGCAATCACTATCTTCAGAGATCTTTGAGCTTAAGAAATAAAACTTGTCAGTGCTCTCAGTTCTTCTCCATATATTTGCAAATAATTAATAAGACGAGATTACATCATTTTACATTTTCTTGAAGTTGAGTAACAACCCTTCTTTTGTACTTTCAACTTTTACATTCATCAAGAGGCTTTTCAGCTCTTTCACACCTTTATCCAAAGAGTTGGCATCTTCTGCATATCTCAGGCTGTTAATATTTCTCCCAGAAACTTTGATTCCAGCATCTGAGTTGTATAACCCAGCATGTTACATGATATAATAAGCATATAAATTAAATACGGTGGGTAACAATGTATAGCGTTTTCATACTCTTTCCCCCCTCCTGAACGAGTCAATTATTGCATATTCACTTCTGTTGCTGCTTGTTTTGCATACAAATTCCTCAAGGCAAATAAGATGGCCTCGTATCTCCATTTCTCTAATAACTTCTCATTTGTTATAGTGCAGACTGTCAAAGGTTTTAGAACAGTCAATAAACTAGAAGTAAACATTTTACTGGATCTCTCTCTTGCTTTCTCTGTCACCCAACAGATGTTGACAATTTGATCTCTGGTGTTCATGGTGGGAAAAGCAGTTCCCTAACAGAAACCTATATGAGGACTTATATGAGGCCAAGGCACTGCTAAATTTTGGGCCCAGGAAAACACTTATCGCAAGTTATTTGTAACCATTCATTTCTCTCTCACTCACTGGAATTGGAAATCTATTGATTGTGGGGAAATAAGAGCTATTCTACTATATACTTTGCAGCTGCCTTTTCTTCCTTCACCTGGAGCATCTCTCAACATCTTTTTTCAATAATTCTTCAAGAAGCCAAAATAATGGGGGACAAATGCCAAAAAACAGGGACAATTGTTAAATATTACTCTAATTCACTTAAATAGTTAATAAAGCATCGGGTTTTGCGTCAACATATTTTTGAACAATAAGAAGAATATAACTCTGATGTCTGGCATTATTAACTAACTGTAATCCTCACTGATTTATCAGAAAATCAACAATTTCAGGAGGCACATGGCCAAAATATGAGGCAAAATCAGGGATGTTTTGCAAAAATTTTGACACTTGAAAGGTATGCCATAGAGCCATAAGCCTCCCAAGTCTTCGTAAATTTAGTTTGTTTTACAGTGTGGTCAGCAACAGAAACCGGTTCATGTTGACTCGAAGGAAATTTCAGCAGGTGGCTATACAGCAAAATGAAATCACTGGAATTTCAAAGCATTTTTGCAGGGGACAAAGACACAGGCAGCCCCCATGCTGAGGGACACCCTAACCCCCAAAATAAATCCACTGTCACATAACAGAAGAAAAAAGTGCAAACTCCATTGTTGCTGAAAGTGGCTATCAAAAATGATATTGTATTATCAGCAATCACAGAAAGTGTCTTGATACACCCATCTGGATCCCACAAAAACAGAATGAAGAGGGGACCGTCATGGCTGTAGAAATAAATACTTATTACAGTATGCTAAAGAAGTGACAGTCAGCACAAACCAAGGCCTATCATATGCTGATTAGAGAATTTCAAAGAAAACAGCAATTCTGAATACTATTATTCTGGGTAAATGTAAAGAAGATCTTGCATGGAAGGGTAAAGTATGATACTTTCATTTTCTGAGGCTACATAGTACATTATAGGAAAGAAAAACCTTAGGTAAAACCAAAATTGCTTCAGTGGGTGCACCAATATTATCATTTGGGCTTAGAACAAGTGAAAATTATCTATTTACAGTGCTACGCCAACATAAGTGTAACACAGACTATCAAGTCAATAGAAAAATAGACAGATATATAGCTAGCTGAACAGATTGCAAGAGAGAGAGAGAGAAATGTTTCCGCTTCCTGACCAGAGTGTCCCATATGTCCATTTGAGAAAAAATCCAAAGGATTGTAAGACATTCAATCCAGCATGACTGCAACCCTCAAGTACAGGAGATTCTCACAGGTCTGAGCTGCTACAAGATGTATAGTCTTTATATATGGTTTGCCCAGCTTTAGTTATCTGTTTGTGTTCACATAAAGCATCATATTACACACCTAATGCAATACATGTACATATACTGTTTTCTGGCAACCATGGAAATAACAGCTACAGTACACTTATCTGGATGAGAGATCACTTATATGTAGTTTTTATATCATATTGTTCTCCCCTGTTACTACTGGTTTTCAGTTCTAAAATTTGCTGTTGGACCACAGTTTAGTATGATAAGGTTCTAAATACTTTTATATGATTTTCCAGCAGTATAAGCTTAGAAGTAACTGGTATTGGCATGAGCATTTGTGTTGGTGTGCTGTTCTGCTCAGCCTAGTCTGGCAGATGGTTCAAGTATAGCATCAAGATTAAAAAGTCATTAATTTAACTTTTTAATGCAGTGCACTTGTACAGGGACAGAAACTTGAAAACAAATAACTTCTGCGGCTGGGGAAATGAGTCAACTTTTTGTATGATAAGCAGGAAGATATTCATCATGCTACTGAGGTTTATAGACATCTGGAAGGAATACCTCACCTAAATGCTGTGCATGTGATAATTTATAAGGGTGTCTTGAAACACATACCTTATGTCACTTATGGTTCCTACACCAGTTCAGAGAGTGAGAGATAACAGCTTATGAAAGAAGAGAGTGAAACTATTCCCATGTCACAGTACTGATAGTACACAATGCGATTTACTGAATCAAATGTATTAATAAAGGTTGAGCCAATTATTTTAAGTGGAGGGGTAATGTCTACAACATAGGTGTAATTAGGGTGGGGAGAAAATAGGCAGCAACCCTATGTGCAAAATGTTAAGGGTGCAATTGGCAGATGCCTATTGGTTTTCAGTGCATTACCAGCAGAAATTAATGCCGGTATACCAAAACTGCATATATTTCCTACATTTTATTTTTTTTTTGTTCTGGTCTACAGAGCCTCTTACCAATCATGAGAAGAACAAAATGTAATTGTTATTCATAAAAACATGCATACACCTATTTGGAAGTCATAGATACAGAAATACACAGTAAACTAACAGACATAGAAGAGAGAGCATACTTCTTGTAATTCAGACCAACTACAAGGGAAGGTAAACGTAATATCAATCTGGAGCTCTTCTTATGCTTCAAGTGGCTTTCATTTCTGATTAGGTAAGCAAATCACCTCCACTTGAAGCAAATTTAGAATGGGTAGAGAATATAGCAGGGGCAAATCGCCACAATGCCTGTAAAAATATAAAAAGTCTGATTAGCATTTGCCTACATGCCAATGCATTGGTAGTCTTTCCATGATTCCTGCAAAACTGTTATTGTTGATTGGATAGGTTTCTGTTCTCTACCTTTAACAGCCAGTTTTTTAAATCAGATAAACCTGTTTGGTGAAGCTGTTCTAGGCTGCAGGGAGACTGACCTACTGCTTACTGTGATATTGGAAAAAGATAAGTGTTTATTCTCAATTATCTTCTCCACTTTTGATTTAATATCTCTGTAATCTCTACAACTGTTTTTACTCTCCCTTTTTGTTGTGTGATAGAGCTGAGTATATGTTACTGTTACCCTCAATTTGCAGTGAAATCTTTTGTCTAGAGGCCTATCTGTTTTCTCTGTGGGAGAGAGTGAACAGGACTGGTTTAATCAAGCTAGGGGCATTCCTGCAAAACTATTATTGTTGATTGGATAAGTTTCTGTTCTCTACCTTTAACAGCCAGTGTTTTAAATCAGATATACCAGTTTGCTGAAGCTGTTCTAAGCTGCAGAGAGACTGACCTACTGCCTACTGTAATATTGGAAAAAGATAAGTGTTTATTCTCAATTATCTTCTGCACTTTTGATTTAATATCTCTGTAATCTGTACAACTGTTTTTTCCCACCCTACCAAACCCAGTTCTTGTGGTGGTCTTAATTCTTGGTGGCTTTGAGTTGCCCACCTCTGGTATAAAGTTGATACTGGACACTGCCCCCCTGTCACAATACATCAGCTCATTCTGCTGTTTATAGTGAGAGCTTAGCAAAGGCCCACCCCTTTAGCTTCTGAATATTGAATTATCTCATTATTTTCTGTCTCTTACTAAAAAAAAAAAAAAAAAAAAAAAAAGAAACGCTGTTTCCTGCCTTTCCTGGAACTAGTGAATTCCAGATACTGATTTGCTGTATCCAGGACTGTTTGCAAGCTTCTGAGCAGTGCCAAAAAGTCTGCTCTTCAATTTTTCCCTTAGATCTGCTAGTTCTCTCCTCTCCTCTCCTGCACTTTTACTAGCGTATTAGTCTACCACTTTACCAGACTTCTTGTAGCAATTATTGTAGCACATAAAAGTGCTACCAAAACTAAACATTCTACAAGGAAACAGCTTCAGTGCTTATTATTAATGCCCACCCCTCAAGACATGTCTAAAGGTCAGTTCCCTGTGCTTTCTCCTATTAACCTGGTGAGTGTGGGCATCCTGAGGGACTGTAGCAACTGCCTCATGTACACTGACAACCCTCTCCTCTTACCTCCCAACACTCAGACATGTGAGAGATGCACTTATTTATCCAACTTGGAAGCCACGCACTCTCCAGCCAAGACCAGAATAGCTGGTCAAGAGGAGAAGGTCAACACTTGCACCACACCACATGGAACACATAGCCCTCCAGAACACACACCAGCACTGCCTTCACATAAAAACATAAACCACACACCCACCTTCGTGGATGCTCTCAATAAAAATCTACCCAAATAGCAGAGACCTCCAAGGCAGAAAAGCACTCGACCACCACAACACAATACTAATCACAAGACACATAACTTTCCTAAACAGTGTGCCACTCAACCAAAACCCCTAAGGCAAAACAGTATGCCCAACACACTAGTCATAGGTGACTCGATAGTGAGGCACACTGATGTCCCACTTACTAGGTTGAATAAGGAGAAAGTAACAGTCAGCGCCTGTTAGGTGCCAAGATCTGCCACATAACGCAAGCCCACAGGTCCCTCAACAACAGGTACAATTATGACTCTGTCATTGTACATTTGGAGGTGAATGACCTGAGACGTACCTCCCTGGACTACATGAAAAGAGACATGGAGGAGCTCTTGGATTATGTAGTACAGGCGGGTATGACCCTAGCCCTGAGCAGCTTCCTACCATCACCCAGAATGATACCACAGTACAAGCAGAAAATTATTGATTTCAACAAATGGCTAAGTTTCTGGTGTCATTCTAAAGGGATCCAGTATCTGTCTGCCTGGGATGACATGATTGACATACCTTGATGGTTTGCTACAGATGGTCTGCATCTGTCACCACTGGGCTTCTGGATACTGGCCAAGGCTCTTGCCACCCCTATACTTCTTTCTTAGGTGGTGTTCCAAAGACCAAATCACCACCGTAACAGCTACAAACAAATGCAATCTGAGGGTCATGCTGCTCAATGCTAGAAGTCTAAATCTCAAAATGCACTCACTCAAAGCACTCCTTAAAATGGAGAACAACGACATTTGTGCTGTAACAGGGACCTGGTTCAAGGCAGCAGAAAGCACCCCTGCACTACCAGGCTATAACTCATTTCACACCCTTCGGCCCCAGAACTTGGACCGAAGCTCCAAAGGAGGTGGTGATTCCATATTCATAAAAGATACGCACACCTCCAGACTGGTAGCTCAACATGACAAATCAGAGATACTTCAGGTGCAGCTAACATTGGGTAAGACAGCAATTCAGGTCGTAGCCTGTTATAGGTCCCCAACCATGACCCAAGACTCACACTCCACATTCCTAAACACCCTAGAGAATATTAGGGTCCAACCTAACACTATCATACTGGGCAACTTCAACTACTTCCTCCATTAACTGGAAAAACTACTCATGTACCAATACACTTGCCTCACGTTTCCTGGAATTCATTAATTCCAATGCCCTGGACCAGCTTGCTCTTACCCCCACTAGAGGTAGCAACATCCTTGATCTGGCCATTATTAACATGGGCAACCCTTGCTCTATACCAGTAGTCAGCTACTCCCTGGTTAGATCCAACCACAAACTAATCACCTTAGAAATCCACCCCCCCCCCCCTGCAAAGGTAACCACCATGAAAAACTTCTCCAAAGCTAACTATGGGCTCCTAAAAACAGAGGTGGCTAACTTCACAGCACCCATGCAATTGGAGAACAGCTTCATGACCACCGAATCATACACTAATGCCCTGTACAAACACATACACAAATTCATGGATCTCGCCATGCCATATCCAATAGAACCAAGATGCTCTCCTCCAAAAAATGGAAGCCAATCTGGTGGTCCCCTGCCATAAACAAACTCTACAACAGAAGGAGGAAACTGATGTGGAATAAGGTGAAGTCCCAAGACTGGAAAAACTCCCTTATCATCCTCAACAAAAAGTTGAGATCCCTCATCAAATCCTCTAAAGCTAGCTATGAAAACAGAATTGCAGCAGATTGTAAAGACAACCACAAGACCTTCTAAAGTTATGCAAAGACTCTCCATGGCAATACCCAGATTTGCTCGGAGCTGTTGCACAATGGCACCTCCTATACAGAGTCAACAGATATTGCCAATATACTGGCTGACAGATTCAGTGCCAACTTTACCCTTCCCCCCAAAGGACCAATCACAATATGAGTAGATTGCCAGGCACCCAGTATTACTGCTGTACAGATTAAAATAGAACTGTCCAAGACCAAGAATACAGCTTCTATGAGACATGACAATATCCCCAGCTGTGTTCTACATGAACTACAGAGTCAACTGGCACCTCACCTGTGTGTCCTGTTCAATCACAGCCTCACCTCAGGCTTTGGCCCTACTGAATGGTGCACTGCTACAGTCATCCCTCTCCACAAAGGAGGAGTGACTAAAGACCCTGGGAACTATCGCCCCATTACCCTGACAAGTATGATATGCAAAGCTATGGAATGCATCATCATGGACCTAATAAACAAGGATATAGGGAATCTCCAGACTCTGGATCCCACACAGTTTGGTTTTGTGAAGGATAGATTATGCCTGCTCAACCTGGTTGACTTCTTTGAGTCAGTCACCAGAGCTGTGGATGAAGGCAAGGTGGTTCATACAGCCTACCGTGATCTGGCCAAGGCCTTTTGATACTATTCCCCACTCAGGAATCAAAGAAAAACTCACTAAGCTAGGCATCAACCCCTGTATCACTAGGTGGGTTGCAAACGGGCTCACAGATAGAACCCACAGTGTGAAAGTAGCTGACTCCAAGTCAGACTGCCAACCAGTCACGAGTGGTGTCCCACAGGGTTTGGTTCTAAGTCCTCTCCTGTTTTGTATCTTCTTCTCTGAAGTCCAGGCTAACATGAATGGACTCTGGCTGACAAAGTTCGCAGACAATTGCAAGTTGGGAGCAGACATCCTACAGAAAGACCTCACTGAGACCAATGACTGGTGTCAGAACCATGGCCTTAAGTTCAATGCCAAAAAATGAGTCATCATCCCCTTTGGGAAAAACCCGGTTCCCATGAATTACCGCATCAATGGTAGTCCACTGAACACAGAAGGCATCATAAGAGATCTGGAAACACAGGTTGACAGCATCCTCTCTTTTGACCACCACATTGCCTCTATGGTCAGAAAGTCCTTCTATGTAGCACATCTCATTACTAAGGGTTTTGCATCCAGGAAGAAGGAGGTCATTGTCTCCCTCTACTCTTCCCTTATTAGGCCAATCATTGAGTACAATGCCCCATTTGGCATGTACCTCACTAGACACCTGCAACAACTGGAGAGGCCACAAAAGTACCTCACAAAGAGGATCATAGGCCTTAAACACTTGTCCTATATGGATAGACTCAAAAAACTCCAACTATTCTCTGTCTCATATCGCCTACTTAGAGGTGATTTCTGCTTGACTTACAAAGCCATGTCTGACCCAACTCTATTAGAAATGCTGCATCTAAATAAATCCCAATCTCTCTGCACTACATGCTTCAGAGATCACAACCTCATTACCACAATCAACAGAACAAGCTGGAGGGACAGGTTCATAACCCAGAGACTGCCCATGGTATGGAGTAGACTTCCCATACATGTCAAGAGGAGCGCCTCACTGGCCCTCTTCAAGAGAAATTTTGATGAGTTGATGGGAAATAGAAAATTCACCCTTGGGATCACTCCAGTGGCTCTACTTGACAGAGGCATTGGGATCTACGGTCGGGTGGCACAATGCCAGGGTAATCCTATGGGCTAAGGTTGTAAAGGCTCCAGGGCCATTAGCCTAGTACACACCTATGAACCTATGAACTTATGTGACTTTAAATAAAAAAACATATTAGAACATGCATAAATATGTCTCACTCCTGTACAAAAAAAAAAGCAGTACACAAGGAAAACAAACTCAGCAAACACATGGATAGTAAAATATCTGACAAAGAGATGCCTACACGTGATTGAGGACTGCTCATAAACATCAGTACACAAGGAAAGTGACAGAAGCAATATAATTACTTGGAAAGAAATGCATTAAACTACAGAATTTTTGTATTCTAGCAAAAGAATTCAGCAATGTTCCTAAGGTTTAACAGCACAAGAAGCTAGTAAGTATAATAAGTCCAAGGGTATTAAATGAATTTTCTTTTTGCCAATACCTTCTTGGATCTTTTCACAGAGGGGTAGGAATTGGAGGATTAGAAGACCCTTGTGCAAGAGACCTGAATGGGCAGAGCTACAGAAGACCCCATATCCTGTTGTTGAGGATGTCCTCTCAAGAGACTGTATGACCTCTGATTGCGAGCAGAAAGTTGAAACATGGCCTTTGTCTTTGAGGACATTGACTTTGGAATGGCAAGTATCGAAGGAACAATATATTGTGTGGACAGCAAGCTCAAAACTTTCGAACTGGTGCCAACCCTGGTAAAACTGACATCAGGGAGGTAGACACTAAAAGAACTGATGTCAGCAAGATAGGGGTTTGTAACATTACTGGTGTAAGCAAAAAGTGATGATGGAAAAAAGGACACAGGAGCTGTATGTAGAGATACAAATACCAATGCAGGACCACTGGCATCAACAGATACTAAAATATCCCATTTTTAAAAATTGGAAATGTGTAGAGCATCCAAGCCTAATTTGGGGTTCAAGCGTTCAAACAGGATGACATGCACTTGTCAAGATCAAGGAAGATAATATTTGCAGCAGATATTTTGCAATATTTGACAAACACAGGGCAGGACTTTTGCTAGGTCAAACATTTAACAGTTCACAGATAGCAACATTTGATGCATCTCTGATGGTTGTTATTGCTAGAAGCATTATTTGGAAAATTTGCTATGTTCCCACAAGATTGATGTTGTTATTGTTTGTGAACATGGTTAAAGAACAATGACTGGAAACCAGTTTTGTCAGGCTATAAATGTTTTTACCATAACAGACATTCTAAAAATGCAAGTGGATTCAAAAATGGCCAAAAAATAATCCAGTATATCTCATTTATTTGCAAAGGAAACACACATAAGTGCTTTCACAGTATCACTGCTTCATCAGATGTAATGTAACATTCAAATAAAACTCATTA
This sequence comes from Protopterus annectens, assembly GCF_019279795.1. NCBI lineage: Eukaryota > Metazoa > Chordata > Ceratodontiformes > Protopteridae > Protopterus > Protopterus annectens. The sequence continues at coordinate 1,098,655,709 of NC_056729.1, read as the reverse complement.
AATACTAAAAGCAATTACAACTAGCCAATCACATGGCTTTTGAAATTAAAGGTACCATACAAATAAATCTATCACAACATCAAAATATAAAAGCTTCTAAAAAACATTCATACATTCACAGTAAACTTTAAAAATTCACAAAAACTAACAATAAAAAATAAAAAAACAGCAATAAAAACATATTATCTAAAGAAAATTAGTATTTTCATTTTTATTATTTAAATAAAGATCTAGCCTTTAGCATAGGTTTGATGGAAACTTTATCGATGAGCCAATGTCCAAAATCACCCCTTAACCTGATGAGCCACTTGACATCAAGTTGTTCCATTAGATTTCTAATGTCCCCACCAGAAATGCTCGCAAAAATTCTGCCAATGACCATAAACTTAAAACTGTGTTCACTGTTGGTCTCTCTAACATGCCTAGCTAGGGCAATAGAATTGTTTAATTTATTAATGTGATAAAGATGTTTTTTAATCCTATCTTTTAGAGGCCTATCTGTTTTACCAATATAAAACTTGTGGCATAACAAACAGCGTCCTAAATAGACAACATGCAGTGTATAGCAAGTAGCAGAAACATTAAATGTATACTTCCTACATTGATCTGGATGCATAAAAGTCCCTGATGTGTCTATATGCTTACAAGCTGTGCACTTACCATAAAGTTTAGTAAAGTTAATACTATTATTAACAATATTATACTTTGGATAACATAGTTGCATTTATAAAGATCTCATATTCTTAAATGAAAACTTAGGTTGAACATCTATTAATTCTCTGATCTCATCATCAGTGGTCATTACTGGCCATATTTTTTTTTAATAACATGAGTATAAAAGCTTACATTGCTGGAATAGTATAAAGGTACCTTTAACTTTCTAGCCTGCCTAGGATCATTCCCTTCAGCATTTGTAATATAAGCTTCTGAAACATATGGCCTGGCTGTACTACCCCTCAGCTTTGTAACTTCTTCTATGGCCTTACCAACATCCGCTCATCATATCCTCTGTCAAAAACTGAATTGATCAGACTATTAGTGTGACTCGTTAAGTCTTGATTTTCTACATTTAGTCTAGAGGCTGTAAATAACTGATTTTTTACATTTCTGAATATATGTGATGGATGCATGCTCTCACGAAACAATAAATGATTACAGTGACATGGCTTCCTAAACAACTTAGTAGAGATGTTACCTTGATCATTAGTCATCACATTAGCCTCTAAGAAATTGATGCTGTTATCAGAGAAAACTAAAGAAAACCGTAGATAAGAAGTACTCAAAGCGATATATTCCTCAAAGGCATGAAGCTCTACTAGAAAGCCACCCCATAAGATGAATTTAGTGTCCACAAGCCTACAATAAAAAAGAACAAATTTGTTGTGTTCTTGTTCCCAAACGGCCATAACAATGTTACGGTAGCTATTTGCACAATATGTGCAACTGGAGGTGGAATTGTTCACTGGAAAATATGTTAAGGGTGTCCCTGAAAATAAGCCCATATCCCTTGATAGTCTTGTGTTATGTTAGATCAGGTGTTAGACATGTTGCTGCTCTGCTGTTTAAAGCATTTTCCTGTGCTATGGTTGGTTTAGCAGACAACTGTTATGTTGTTGTGTATCTCTCCAAGTTGTGACTAAAATACTCCATGGAATGAGGGGAGCATACTAGCTTTACATATATAACAAAATGTGCTGCAGTTACAAGTAGAAATCCACTCAGGGGAGTTTAGCTGAAAGGGAAAGTGAAATGGAAGTGACAAATCACTATGTCCAGTTAGCATCATGGCAGATAAGGAGGAAGTATCGCGGACCATGTGACCATGTAGAACTAAAGGCCTGAGAAGCAGCAGTGGAAGCAAGATGATTAGGGATGCAGACAAAAAAAATAAGATTGATGGGTGCACTTGTGATAAAATGTATTTTGTCTGTACTTCTGTATGTTCATTCTCTGGATTATACTGTATTGCAGAATGATAACTGTATTTTGAAATTTGTAAATGCCTTCTGGTCTGGGGCATGGCTGAAAATAGTCTGAAGAGCAAACCACCTACCCAGTCAGCAAATTTTATAAATAAATTAATAAACAAATAAATTTCAGATTTGATAAAAGGGAAATGTTGCTTGGATTATGTATGAAGGTTGTTAATTGAGTCCATAG
>NC_056729.1:1098613549-1098648549 GCF_019279795.1 Protopterus annectens | reverse complement strand
CTTCCGAGTCCCAGTTCCAACGTCTTCAATCTGCAGCAGCTCCTTCCTTCTTTTTGGTCTTCTGCGTTAGTTATAGTAAAATTACTGGTTCCTGGAAGCCTTTTTCAGCCATTATTTTTGGAGCAAAAAGGCTTCCCATAAAGCGATTGGCCTGTATTGGGGAGCCCTCATTGGCTCCCATCCTCCTGAGACTCGTTACTTGATCGGCTCGTATATCGCATTTGCGATTGGCTGTAAATGTGGTGTACTAGCCAATCAAAAACTGTAGAACACAGATAACGCTATGAGAGGTATGCATTGTTTTGTATACTGAGATGACGAGTGGCAGTAATTGCAATATACAAAGCAATCAGAATGTGTGTAGCGGAGCCACAGCTGTTCAATGAGGAACAGCGGAACAGTGGCTTCGCTCATCATTAAATGCGAAGCGTTCCTCATAACCCAGAGCACTTGGATGTTCAGGGGAGATTATTTACTTAAAAGGGGCTTATGCTTCAAGTGGCATTTCATGTTTTAAAAGCATTAATGGTGAAAAAAATGCCTTACAGGGGAATGAATAGACAAACATATTTTATGACTGTAGATGTGGCCCTGCCTGACTGTAATTCGGTGTAACATTTGAGGAGTTGTTTTTCCATTACTAATAGTATAACCTGAAAGTTGTTTACCTTCTTAGTGCATGGGCTTTGATAATGTGCAGCTGTTATGCCTTACCAGATGAATTGCTATGTGTTTGTTTTTGAGGGAGGGGGATAATTCCATTCTCTGTAGATGTATTTCATTCTTGCTTGCGTCTTTCGGCTTTTCCTGGTTAGGGGTCGCCACAGCGGAACTCCGGTCCGCTAATGATTGGCAGCAGATTTTTATGTGCCGAGTTGCCAGCCCTGACACACAACCTTCACACATGTCTCCACCCAGAAGACGCTTTAGCTGAGAATCGAACAGGACAACGTCTTACTGTGAGGCGACAATGCTACCGCAGCACCACCACCATTTCATTCCATAGTTCGCAAATTAAAAGGATGTGATGCTTGGAATAGATTTAAAATAATCTCTCCTTATATATTTGTTATATGTGTTCCTTAGTATTAATAATGAGATGAAACACTGTCAGAGAATCAGATAAACATGTTGCCTGGTTACAAGATGTATTCGTAAAAAGTAGAAGTAATTTTTTTTTTTTTTTGCCTCATGCTTGAGCTTTCTCATCTTACTTAAAAACTTGAAGCTTTCTCTGGTAAACAGCTCAAGCTTTGTGAAGTTTCCCGCCCATGCAGAGAATCAGGGCTGTTAACAGCTTATTGATTGCTGGACAGCTTTTGAAGGTTAATTTAAATAATAGGTGGAACTTATGAATAATGCATTAGCTCAAATGTCACTATGTTCTCAGTTGAACAAAGTCAATGAAACCATAAGATTGTGAAGGGGGAATACAATAAGACACTTAAACTCTGATTTCTGCCTACCTTAAATTAAAATCTAAGTTACATTGTACTGTTATGACATCGTAGCTTAATAATATAATTCACTATGCTATTTTAGGTTACCAAAAGTTTATTTTTTCTCTTTCTAGATGATTACTTTTGATATCTTTTTTGAATGAAAAATAAGCATATGGGCATACCATTTCTGTTATATAAAGCAGTTTAGTTTGTTAACCGGGAAAAGCCGAAAGAAGAAGAAGAAAAAGTTTGTTAGATAAGACAAATAATAAGAAAGCTATGCAAAGCATGGAAAACAGAGATTTGGTGAATGTTATATTTACATTAAGCTCTGTCAGAAGTGTTGCTCTTTATCATTTAAAATAGAAAACAAAATAAATCTGCATGTACTCTGATATATTCTTGAACTTACATATTAAGATTTTTCATAGAAGCATTACATTAATTGTGATGCAAATATATAACATTGACAACCTTTTCATTAGAAGCTTGATGTTAATGCCATGAGTATATCATTACACTTGAAGTTATCATATACAAAACAAAGAAACAAACCTTAGGTTTAATAGCGATGAGATAAGATGTGTTAGTTTATTATAGCAAACTGCTGAGCATGGATAACAATACAGTATTGTTTAAATGTTCCATGACATCTATTTATCTATTATCATTACATTTTCACTGAATGAAAATAGATGATTCAGGAAGGACATTGATCTTTTTCTAAGGCACATGATAGGAATCTTTAACTGTAGTACAGCAGTTTCTCACCTTTTCAAGATGACAGTAGATGAGATACAAGATTGTATATACATATCATCCAATAATAATAAATTGTATTTATCTCTTAGTGTTTTAATGAACATATAAAAGTGAAAAACATTTAAGTTAACCAACAACTTTAGGACATATAATACTTCCTTTATTTTTTTGCACATATATACCAGTTTTAAAGGATACAGACTTGTGTTCACTTTGCTGTCAATGGCAATTTTGTTTAACTGAAGAACAGGGGTTTGGGCTTTTAGAATAGTAGATAGGTGGGTTTGTTTGGATGGTTAGACTGTTCAAACAGGGAGTGTTAGACTCCATAATGTGTTTGAAGGATTTTAAAAGTAAGTGTTTCATTACATTAAACATTTTTTGTTTTTTGTGGGTGTCTACAATAACAATTATTATGTATATAATTAAACTTTTAAGTGTTAATATCAGTATGACTATTAATAAGCAGTTCTTTAACAAAGAAGAGATATTATACTGGGTCCATATAGTTAATTTTAAGAGAGTTACATCTACACTGTTGACCTGCATGACAAATGACATTTATTATTTGTACTTCCATAAATGTTAATGGATTGAATAACTGTTATAAGAGAGGTAGTCTAAATAATTATTTGAAGTTATTTAACTCTCAAGATATTTTTTTACAAGAAACACACGTATCGACAGAAGATAAAGACATACTTAATATTAAGTATTACCTTATATTATCTAGTTCACAATATAATCAAAAAAGGAGGAGTTGCTATATTATGGAAAAATTATTTGCCTATGCTTAAATTAATTGATACATATACAGATGATAAAGGTATGCTTTGTTCTGTTACCCTACAATATAACAAGAGAATATTAACCCTTATGAACTTATACTGGATTCTTGGAATAGGAATTAAAACTGTTGAACAACTCTAGAAAAAATAATTCAGTTTTCAAAATGTAGCATCATACTAGCAGGAGATTTTAAATTGTATATTGTCACCAAAGGATACTAATACAACAGGTAAATGGAAAATAAATGCATCAGCAAAGGCATTGTTAACATTCACCAAACTATTTCAGCTTAGGGACATAAATGACTTCTCAGATCCAGAATCACTTTTCTTTAGTCATTACTCACATAGACATATAGCACAATTCAGAATTGATAGAGTATATGTCTCCAATGAGTTGATAGATAACCTAGACAAGGTTAAAGTGGTATCTTGCCTACTTTCAGATCACAATGCAATCACTTCTAAGCTTTTTTAAAATCTTATAATAACATTAAGATCAGGAGGATACCAGCATATATAACTTGCTTAAAGGATTTTAATGACTTTTTTTATTAAAGAAATTATTTATTTTATAGAAATTAACAATACAGGAGATATTTCAGTAATCTATCTATTGGATATACTAAAAGCATATCTTTTTGGTAGAGTCACCAAATGGTTATCAATAAAAACAAAACCATGGGACAAAGAACTGTATGAGATACAAGAAAAACTTGACAAATTAAAACTGGAAAATCAGATAGGTAACAATATTTAACATAGAAGAGATTAATAATCTACATAATAAGCATCTGCACATTTAAAATCATAAAACTAGGATTAATCAAGAAAAGTTTAAGATAGTTAATTTCTCTATTAACCCAAAATCTATGCATAAGTTAGCTAGCAGAACAAAGCTACTCAGTAGTTCTAACCATATAAAGGAGATTTATTCACATAAGAGAAAAAGAAAAAGTGATAGAAAATGAAGATATTTTAAAATAATGTAGAAATATTATTACAATCAAATCAACCAATATAATGTAACAACAGACTCAAAAGGGATAATCAAAACTTTTATAAAAAATATATATAAAAAATAAATTATCTGATGACCAAGTGAAATTAATTGATAAACCTGTCTCAATGTCTGAAATTTAAACTCAAATTAGCAAATTAAAACCTAACAATCATCATCATCATCATCCCCTTTTTCCCATTTACATGGGGTCGCGGTATCGTATTAACTGTCACCAACTCTCTCGATTCAGTGCCACTCTCTTGCCTTATTCAACACTCATTCCTGACTGTCGTAGATCTTCTTTCACACAATCCATCCACCTCTTTGCTGGACGCCCTCGCTTCCTCTTACCTTCTTCCTGTCTGTCCCAAATCTCCCTCACCAGATTGTCTTCTGCTTTTCTACACATGTGCCCATACCATCGTAATCTGTTTTCTTTGATCTTTTCTGCAATTGGAGCTACTTTGGCTTCTGCTCTTATGTCCTCATTTCTTCACTTGTCCCGCAGTGTGCATCCTACCACCTTTCTCCGGCACTTCATTTCCATCACCTCTAGCTTCTTCAACTGTTCTGCCTTTACTGCCCAGGTTTCTGTACCATACAGTAGTACTGGTCGCACCACTGTCTTGTACACCTTACTTTTCAGCTTCTTTGGTATTCTTCTGTCATATACTACACCTGATACTCTATGCCAGTTGGCTGCAGCCCCTCTGATTCTAGCTTTGTCCTCTTCATTCAGACTACCCTTCTCCTCAATCACCCCTCCCAGATACTTGAAGCTGTTTACCTGTTCCACTATTTTCCCATCTATCTCTATTCTCAGCTTCTTCTGATTTCCCCAATCTGCTGCCATTACCACTGTCTTATCTGTGCTTAGTTTCATCCCATGTGCCTTCAGATTTGCATTCTATTCTCCTATCCTTTGCTGAAGTTCTAGATCAGAGTCTGCCTGTACTGCCACATCATCTGCATACAGCAGCTTTGTTGCTCTGACCCCTCCAACCTGTTTGCTGATGTAGTCCATTACCAGTATGAACAGCAGTGGGCTCAGAGCTGAACCCTGGTGTGCACCCACTCCCACTGGGAACCCCTCAGTGAGGCAAAACACTGTTCGTACTTGAGTCACTGGGTCCTTATACATAGCCTGTACTAATTCTACCAATGTTTCTGGGACTTCAAACCACTGCAGTACTGCCCAGATCAGCTTTCTTGGGACCTTGTCATATGCTTTCTTCAAGTCTAGGAAAGCCCAGTTTGACTCTCTCCTCTTCTCTAGTTTCTTCTCAAGTATCTGTCTCAATGCAAACATTGGGTCAATTGTGCTGCATCCTGATCTGAATCCGAACTGTTCATCTCCCATCTTACATTCTACTATTCTGCGTATCAGTTTATCAATCACCCTCTCCAGAACTTTCATGCAATGTGGTAGGAGTTTGATGCCTCTGTACTGTCCACAGTTGTGGATGTCCCCTTTGTTCTTGTACACTGGCATGAGTATGCTTATTCTCCAGTCATCTGGAATATGCCTTTCTCTCCACACTGCAATTAGTACCCTCAGGAGCCATTTCTCCCCTAGCTCACCCAGCATCTTTATCATATCTGCTGTGACCTCATCTGAGCCTGCTGCTTTCGCTGACTTCATTTTCCTTAGTGCTGCTCTTACTTCTTCTAAGCTGGGCTCCTCTTCTACTCTCATTGTAGGCTGTTTCTGGGGCAGTACCACTTCTGTGGGGTTTTCTTCATTCAGAAGCTGCTGGAAATACTCCTTCCATCTGCCTTTGATGTCCTGTGGGCTGGTAAGCAGGTTGCTGCTGGAATCCCTTATGAAGGGTGTCTGACTATCTTCTTTATCTTTCTGTCTTTGCCTTGCAACCTGGTATAGTTTCTTTGTGCCCCTTACTGAGTCATTTTCCAGAAGCTGATACAGTGCCTCTGATGCCCTATTCTTTGCTATTGCAACTTCTTTCTTAGTTTCTTTGTTAGCCAACCAATAGTCCTTCCTAGCTTGTTCAGTCTTTTCAATCTCCCACTTCTTCCTGCACTCCTTCTTTCTTTTGATTACTTCCTGCACTTCTACATTCCACCACCAGCTTTCCTTATGTACCTTATTTCCATACCTGGCTCGGCCACATATCTTTTCTGTAGTCCTAACACATGCTGTATTTAGGCGCTGCCACTCTTCTTCAACTCCAACTATTTCCTCCTCTTCTTGGGGTGCTAGAGCCCTGAGTAATTCCTTGAACTGCTGTACTTTCTCTCCAGTCAACTTCCAGGTCTTCAGCCTGGTCTCTGTTGACCTTAGAGCCTTCTCTGACCACTGCTTACAGCTGATTGTGGCAACTACTGGTTTATGCTGTGAACCGACTGTTTCACTGGGGATGGCTTTGCAATTATGGATTCTACCCCAGTGCCTTTTCCTTACTAGGAGGAAGTCTACCTGAGTTGCATGTTGGCTACTCTTGTATGTGACCTTGTGACTGTCTCTCTTTCTGAACCATGTCTTGGCTACTATCAAGCCATTTGCCAGAGAGAAGTCTAGAATGGCTTCTCCTTCTTTATTCCTATTCCTCCACCCATGTGGACCCAGGCAGTCCTCATATCCTGTTCTGTCTGTCCCGATATGTGCATTTAAGTCACCCATTATCAACACCAATTCATGTTGTCCTGCTTTATCTAGTAGGTCCTGCAACTGCTGTCTGAATGCACTCTTTTCCTCACTATCACAACCCTGCTGTGGGGCATAGGCTGAGATTATGAATACTGTCCTATCATTACACTGGAGTCTGATTGCCAAGAGTCTGTCATTAATTCTGATGATATCCCTCACTGACTTCTGAAGTCTCTGTCTCACCACAATTCCTACACCATCTCTAGCCTGTCCACCACCTGAGTAGTAGAGTCTGGATCCCAAGCCAAGTGGCTTTGTTGCACTGCCCTTCCATCTCGTCTCTTGGATACATAGGATGTCTAGCCTCCTCCGTATCATCATGTCATCCACTTCTAAGCTGCGTCCTGTAAGTGAACCTACATTAAGCGTAGCAATTCTTAGTTCATGTTTGGCAGGTTGGTTGGTTTTATGTCCAGCTTTCACTCAACAGAGCTATCCCAGGTAACCCAGGCTGGGCAACTAGACACTGGCCAGCCAGTAGCCTATTGACCCCAGGGCTGCTGGGCTTTTATGGCAGGCACACACTGGCCAATAGGGGCACATATACCCCTCCCACTGTTAGCATGGGTCCCTGGCGTGGGTCAGAGAGTAGCCCCGGTCCTCAGCCCACTTATCACTGGTAACTACCCATGCCCATTTTGTGGCGATAGTCAACGTGACCGAATCACCTAGAGCCATATTTTACACCGTCGAATGGCTAGCCCTGCCACGGCACACAGTTTGTGATCCGTGTTCTCCTATCTTGAGGATACTGCGCACCACAATAGATGCCCAAAGCAGTTGGTTTTTTTACAACTCTTCCCCCCATTGGGCACCATGTAGAGTCTGTGCTGCTGCCCACAGCTCCATTCATTGGTGAGTTTGAGATGGAAACACTCCGCATGTTTTTGGAACATGGGAGAAACCCCACGGAGACACAGAGAGAACATGCAAACTCCAAACAGGCATTAGTCAGAGGTCAGGATTGAACCTTGTACCTTGTGCATTGGAGGCGAAGACCTTAACCACTAAGCCATCTGGTCTCTTAAAACCTATTAAATTAAATTAACAAAACCTAACAAGGCACCAGGTAATGATGGAATTATACCAGAAGTCTACAAGTTACTACCTAAAGAAGCCTTAAGCATATTATACAAAGTTTTTTCTACAGTTAAAAACTTAACAAAAATTCCTCCCTCTTGGAAATGTACTCTTATCTCCCCAATTTTAAATGCTAACAAATATCCAACTGAAAGCTCTTCATACAGACCAATTTCACTTTTAAATGCAGATTATAAATTATTCAAGGCAATTCATGTTAATAGATTAAAATATATTCTAGCTTCCATGATTAATGAGGATCAAACTGCTTTTATTCTAAATAGAAATACTTATGACAATATCAAAAGAATAATCACAGTAATTGACTATGTAAACAAAACAAAAGAGATCTAACATTAATGAGTCTAATCATTAATAGTGCTTTTCACTTTGTGAATTGGAATTATTTTTCTGTTAGTCTTACAGGAATGTAATTTTTCAAGTAGTTTTATACATCCTATAAATCTTCTTTTTGACAATTGCTTTGCATACGTTAAAATAGGTACTTTTACTTCTGATTCAATACAAATTTTGAAGGGAACTAAACAAGGATGTCCTCTTTCACCCCTGCTTTTCACTCTAATTATAGAAACGTTTGATAATTTTATTAGGTCAAATTTAGACATATAAGGCCTTAGCATAAATGTGAATTTGGTTTGTAAAATCCAGTTATTTGCTGATGACATTCTTCTGACACTGAGTGACAGTGATAGTTCTCTTTCTGTTGTTTTTTAAGGCATTGCATGAGTTCCAAAAAATCTGGTCTGTCCTTTAATGATAACAAAACAAAAATACTACCCATAAATGCCAGTATTGATAGGATAAATTATGGATTTACTAAATACATTGTCAAAGAGAGAAAATGAACTATTTGGGGATAATTATACCAGATAACATTAATAATATAATAAAGTACAATTATACTAACAGCATAATCAGTATAAAAAATTTAATAAACAAATGGAACAAATAGTTCTTCACAATGGAAGAGAGACTATCTATAATCAAAATGATTATTTACCAAAAACCTTATATGTTATTCAATCATTATAATTACCTCCATCTAAAACATGTATTAAAGTACTGAATACATTAATTTTAAAATGTCTTTGGTTCCCTAACAAACCAAGAATTGTCTTATGTCATCATTTAAGGGACTCAACAGCAAAAAGGATTGGACTACCAGGTCTAGAGTTATATTCTTTATCATCAATTATAAAAAGAATATCACTTTGGATAAATAATATTTGCACAGCTAGGTGGAAAGAGTTTCTAGGATGCCTTTTCATAAAATTTACACATAACATAAACTCTAATCATGATATTAAACTACACAATAGTTTACATTGGTTGATAAAATATTACTTTTCAGAAAGGAGTCACCAGACAACTTACTTTTATTTCTACTATATTCAACACCTTTAGAAATTTAATTTAAAGAAATCCAACATATAAGGCATTGATCTTTTTTCTTTTCCCTATAGCATAGACTCAAAATAATATGTTCACTTCAAAGTTAGACAAAATAATCACATTTAAAGGGAAAAATCTTATATAGTGCCTTCAACTAATGAATAATGAAAAACTGCATTCTGTTGATTATATCATAAGTAAATATGATTTAAGCAAAGCTATGTGGTTGGGGGTACAGTCTTGCAGACAATATGTAGAAGGTAAAATTAAGTTAATGCAACCATGTGTAAGAGATCTTATCCCAAAATTAACTGAACTTTTAATACTATTAATACAACAAAACATACTGGGAGAGGGTCTCATCCAAATTATACAGAGTGGTGAGGAAAGAAACAAAAAGTTGCAATGACAATTATTGGAACCATTTTACTCACATTAATAACAGACCTCCAATAAAGAGGCTAAACATCATTTTTACTATCTTCCAAACAGACAATTTCTTCTCTTAGATAAAAACATTTCACTTGGAAATTATTGCATAGATCTTTGTTCACACTTCATAAAACTGAATTCAAGTTTAAAAAGAAGCAAGCTTGCTGGAGATGTAAACATGAGCTTAAAGCAGATTGGCAACACATGTTCTTTGATTGTGTTATACCTTTTTGGAATAACATTAATATTTTTATAGGCTTTATTTGGGGGCAATTTAATTTTATCTACGTCATTAATTCTTTTTAAAACCCCTATTCCTGTTTGTGTTAAAAGAATGAAATACCCTCTTTTATGACCCATTTTATCAATTTCGAGGAAAGTTATAACCAAGAATTGGAAGAATAAAGCTACACCCGCTTTGAAAGAATTCATAAATATTGTAACTGAAGTATGTCATCTGAAAATGATCACCATTAAAACAAGATCTATTAGAATCACCTCCTACTTGGACAAATTTCAATGAACTGCTTGATAAATAAAAATAGCTATACTCATATAAATTGTAATGTATAGGAATTTTTTGAGAATCTTTACTGTAAGTAGACACTCTTGTAAATAGTTGTTCTTGTTTCTTCTTCTTCGTATTGTTCTTTTTTATGCTCACAGATTTCTAAATGCAATTATTGTCATGATCAATTTGTTTACTTAAGATCTAATATTTTTTTTTTCAGAAAAGAAAAACTTGTTTAGTAATTAAAGCTTCTTTATTGAAAAACAAACAGATAAGCACTTTCACCCTTAAAAGAGCTTTGTCAGCTCTAACTCCAGTTTATATGACATGCAGTATTTATCTACGTTAACACAGAGATCATTGTTAATTAACTCAAGCTGGGGTCATAAATGCATGTTATAGACTGTTTATCCAAGCTACAACAGAATAAGTCTCATATTTCACACCTGTACTTGTTCTGCATATCTACTCCTGTTGGTAGCTAATAGGTTATAGCTTATGTGTGTATTCTCATCCTATGTGGCTAGTGCCTAATTAATACAAGCACTTTATATAAATCTTGTCTGTGGCTATGTATAACTATTAGTACATCATTGTATATGTGATGTGATAAGTATTAGCTATGTTTAAATGGGGCAACATATTACTAAAAATATGTGACAACCAGTCGGATTAAAATCCTTAAGTCTTACACTGTAGCAATCATAACTGTAGCTAGTCAGGACAATCTGGCTGAACCTATGACTGTGAGCACCCACCTCATATCCTTTATGTCAAGAGCATACCCTCCTTTCCATGACAAGATAAATTCATCTTTCTAGTGATATATGAATTATACATATGTTCAAAAGACAAGAAAGGTGTGTGCTAGGTCTAAAATAAACTGCAGCATTCTATGACAGAGAACCAAACAGGCTTAAATGAGGAAATGGATAACTGACTCTTATTTCAATTTGTTCGATCTAAATGTTGTCAAAACAGGTACATGATAAGAGGTTGTCAGTAACGTGTCTTAAATCCTAGTTGGCACAGTTGTAATCCCTATCAAACAGCAAAGTGTAGTTCCCACCATGGGAATCAGTGAGCCTCCAGTAAGTGTGTCTTGTACCAGTGCCTGTTGCAAAACAACCTTTGCAGAGATGGTTAGGGACAGTGGAAAAATATGCATCTGTATGGACTGTGTAGCCCTGAGCAGCCAAGTATCCAGATTGCGCAGAATGCTCCACATTTAACATCAGCTAGCTGACTGTTCCGTTGTTCTGCATTGAACAGTGTTGGCTACACTTTGTGATTTTTGATTGGCTCATATAAGTCATTGTGGTATACAAGCCAATCAAGTCAGTGCTCCTAAGGCAAAGGGAGGTATTGAGGGTGCAGAGAATTCAGCCAATTATGTGCCACTAATAGTTTTCGTGCCACTGCAATACCTTCAAAAAACATATTGCAGGACACAGATAGAGGGAGTGGAAGAGAAATCATTGTTTTGATTTTAAAGAGGGCCTTTGTGGTTTTCATTATGGTTTTCTTATCTGGACCAGAGGATTCAATTTATTGTGCTATGGATGGATGAGACTCAGGACACAGTGTCAGTGACTGGGTTACAAGATGCTGGACATCTACTGTGATGCATTTGGGTACAGTGACACATACCTTTCAACCTCTTAGCGCAAGAAATCTGGACAAAGGCGAAAATAATGGTGGGGCAAAGGTAAAAAAATAGGGGCAGATTTTAAATATTGCACTTTTAACTTAGAAAATTGCTAAAATAATAGGTTTTTCATTGAGATGCAGTTTTTCTGAAGGCTATTAACTCTGAATCTCAAATGTCTGTCATTATTTAGTGACGTTAATCCTTAATGATTTTTCCCTAAAAAAACACAGTTTTATGAGGAACCGACCAAAAATATGAGGAAGAAAATCTGGACAGTTGATAGCTATGCAGTGACTGTGTACCAGACCACCAAGTAACCTGAGGGAAAACTAAACGGATCTACTAAAAGGGCTGAGATTTGATTTGTCACTTAAACTGGAAATGGGATGGTCATGGTAGTCCTGTTGCTTGGCTGCGGACTGCTGCTGGGAGCTATAACTTTGGATTTTTTGTTCCTGTTTCATTGTTTGCTGTTGAAGGGTTGTAGACTTGGGGTTGCAACTGCTTTGTATCCCTAAATGGTCAAAGGTAAGTGGCTGAATGTGTACACTCTACGGCTCAGACAGAAGTAGGGCTTTTCTGTAAAAGTTAGTGTCAGCATTTGGTTATTTATTTTTTATTCACTTTACTTTCCTTATTTTATTTATGTATTGACCAGTCCCTGATATTGGCTTAATTTTAACTCTGTCCCTTTTACTTCTTCCAAAAACTGGTGACTTTTGGAGAAAAGATTATGAATTATGCTTAAATGATAAATTAGAATTATAAACTTCGGTTATTTCAGAAAATGTACATTAATTCATATTCTCTTACTCTGCCAATGTCTCATTGTAATAGTAGAAATATATTATGTTTCTTAGAATAACATTCCTGATAAATGCATTGGAAATTGAAATGACAGAACTTTGTTACAGAAGGCAGTGTTACATATAAATCTAAAAGTATTTCCATATATGAGTGTATGTGTATTTGTGTGCGTGCGTGCGTGTGTGTTTGTTTGTGTGTGTGTGTGTCAGTATGTGGGAGTGGCCCTGGGTGAAATTTTAAGTAGGACTGGCAGTTTTTATTGAAGATACAGGAGACAGAAAACTATGCTCACATAAAGAGAACAGGATATTAAGCTCAGTGAAAATGAAAAAAAAATGCTTTTATATATTAGGAAATTATCTCCATATATATTTAGTCTACTGTATATCCATCCAAGTATACAGGTACATTGGCAATTAGCCAGAAGAGGTTTTAGCCTGGGAGCCTGTGGTCAGCAATGAGACAACAAGAGGGAAGAAGAAGAATTGGAGTTGTTTTATTAATCTCTAGAAAGTGTCAGTTGTAAATAGATGAGACTTTTATTTACTGTACATTTAATGGGCAGAGCACTGATCCACATGGACCTGTTTCACACTAGGCATCAGATCACACAGCAGACACATGGAGACTGAGGGAATCAGACTTTGAATTGAATCAAATGGTTGTTTTGCCCTAGTTAATGGGTACAGAGGAGGGCAAGCAATCTTCATAGGTCTGATTTATGTTACACCAAGGATTAACTTTGTAACATTACAAAATATGTTATTTTAAATCAAACTTTTCAGGGAGCCTTACAGTCATAATGGTGGACTGAAATACATTACTACATGTTACTGATGCAGATACTGGTCTCAGGTGGGTTAGGGGAATACAACAGAGGTAGAATCTATTTATTTTTCATACAGGCATGAGACATGGCTATACACAGACATCTTCAACATAATGAAGTGTTTGTTTTGCAGTACAAGGGCTCCATGACACACTCTCACCATTCCTGAAAAATACTGGCATTATCAAACTACAAGAACAGGTTCATCAAACAATAGTGTGAAGTGAAGCTATTAACATATATGGTTCTACTACAAATGCCTGGATCTCAGGCCCTCAGTGATCACTGTCTCAACACCAGGGACTTGGGTGTCTTGTACAGTGGCAAAGTCAGTGTATGTTAGGCCCTGGGTGGTTTTCATGTCATGGGTCCCCACCACTCACACCTTTTTTTTTGGTGGGGTGCATACATAACTGTATATTCTCTACTGTATTAATCTTCCTGATTTTTAACCATTCAAACTGTTGTTATTCTAATCCACTTATAGTCACAGTAAGATAGCCCAATCAGACTACACACAGCTCCAAGTAGTTACAGCCACTTTAATTTGTCTGCACATTATCTGACTGGTAAAAAAGTTACACAGATCAAGAATCAGTGATGCAGCCAAAAATAATAAGGAACATTATTTGCACACTAGTCCTACAAAGCCAGATTAATGAGTATTTAACTTGGTCATGACATTGGGGCAAGCTACTCTCATCCACATACATCCCTGTACCTGGTAATCATAGACGCAAATGTCTGATTGTGGTAACAATAATTTATGGACACAATAATGTATATCAGGTTTATGTTACACAGAGACATATTAGCCGAAGTACACCAGCTTACTTCACATAAATGCAGACTAGTCCTGCAAAGTCAGACTATTTAATATGATCAACCAATAAACTAAGTTATTTCATCCACAGATAACCTCAACACCCAACAAGCAGTTTATAGCATCTTTGCCATGTACACTTCAGCTGGCTGTCAAAATACCTCTCAATATCCGGAACAGGATTCAAAACAAAGCCAAAAATAATGAGGGTCAAATTTTAAATATTGTTATATAGTTAGAAAGTTTTCAGAATAAATGTTTTATATTAGCAAGTATTTTCTGAAAAATACAAAGTCTGAAACTCAAATGTTTCTCATTATTTAGTGACTGCAGCCCTCAATGATTTGCCAGAAAACCACAGATTTTTATGAGGAGCAAACTAAAATATGAGACAAACTGAGGGGCTTTTGAGAGCTATGTAGTTTCATCTTTGTTTCACATTAACAGTAGACAGCCCACAAATATTCCAACTTATTTCACACAAATGTACATTAGGCTTGTGAAGACAGATGGTTAAGTGAACAACAAGATGGTACTTTCATCTACAAACAGCCACCAGCAGTTACAGCTATGTTGCTGTGTGAACCTCATCTGACTGTTAATAAAAACAACACAGAGCAAGAATCGTGGATACAACCAACAGTAATGAGGGATTAAGGCCAAAAGTCAGGGGCAGACTTAATATTTTGCTCATGTTTACTGAGAAAGTCGCTATAATAATATTTTTTACATTGCCATGAGATTTCTGAAGTATATGAAGCCATCAACTCAAATGTTGTCATAATTTATTGATGGTAATCCTCCATGGTTTGTTAGAAGACCACAAATTTATGATGAATGAAACTAAATAAGGCAAAGTCAAGAATATTCAGCAAAATCACAGACAGTTTCAACTGTTTCACAGAAACAGTATCCATTACAAATTTACACTAGTGCACTTAAACTCAGACTGTAAGCTGAGCAAATAACAACAGGGCAAGGTTATTTTATTCACAGCCAACTCCCCACTCCACTCCTCGTCAGTTTAAGGACAGCAATCTTCAATGAGTTTCCAGAAAAGAACACATTTTATGAGGCTCAGATTAAAACATGGGGGCAAGCTCAAGGACATTCTGTAAATATCAGGAACAGTTTCAGCATGGTTTCATATAAACAGTACCCAGGGAGTAAACATTTGAACTTGTTTCATACAAATACACTAGCCTTGTAAATCTAGACTGCAGATAAACACATTGTGTGTGTGTGTGTGTGTGTGTGTGTGTGTGTGTGTGTGTGTGTGTGTGTGTGTGTGTGCGCGCGTGTGTGTGTGTGTGTGTGTGTGTAGAGAGATAGATATAAATATATATATATATATATATATATATATATATATATATATATATATATATATATATATATATATATATATGTGAGTGTGTGTGTGTGTGTGTGTGTGTGTATATGTGTGTATGTAGATGATATTTTATGGACTTGATTTAATTGAGTGTGTGAGGTTGACAGCTATTTAGTCAGCCACATATGGTCGACTAAGCAGATAGTCCGTGGGTGTGTGAGATCAATCACACAATTCCCAGGTTTGGGGAATATGCCCTTACATCATTTTTGTGTGATCTTAAAAGTTAATATATATAATTATCAGAGGGGTGGGGGCTGTAGCCCCCCCAGTAAGTGGTGCACGGGGCTTAACCCCTGCAAAAGAAATGTTTGCTTGTATGTTTTAAAAGAGGATTTTGTATGTGCTGAGGCTGTTTCTCAGTGCATGCCATTATGGTACTCAAATAAAATACTCCAGTCCTTAGCAGGATAAAATCTTAAGCTTTAAATAAGTACACATATATGTGGGAGACAAAGCTTACAGCAATCTGCCTCCAAGAATAAAGGAAATCAGTAATATTTATAGAGAAAAAAACAATTGTTACAATATATCTTTATCTGTAAATTATTGCCCGCTGACAGAGGAAATTTGCTGAATGTATGAGAAAGAACATTTCATGCTTGGCTAGCAAAGTTATTATGTATGTCATTAACTTGAGAAAAGAACATTCTGCTAACTAAACTTTTAATTGAGAACATCTAATAACTTCTGTTTCCATGTTTTAGTCTAACAAAGAACAGGTTATACTTTATTATTTCAGTTATTTTTAAACACATGAAGCTACTAAGAATGCTGATGCAATGAAAATGGTGTTTCGTCAGAAGACAAAATGTAATACAACAGCAGTCTGTACTTTCTCATGGCTCCTGCAGCTACATATGTCATTACTTTCAGTCACATACATTTACTTCCAGTTTAACCCTTTACAATATGTACTGATGTGTTGGCATTGTTGTTTTTTGACCTTATGACATCAATGTTTTGGCAATCAACATTGGGTGTAGTTGATCACATATAATACACCCATGTATAGATAGATAGATATATAGATAGATATATAGATAGATAGATAGATAGATAGATAGAGTCCAGTTAATTTCATACATATCCACACCAGCCCAGTGCTTAATGTCAGAATTTAAACTGTGCAAATGAGGAAGGCAAGTTGCTTTCATCCACAAAACAACCAGCCCCTAATTTTCTGGTTGACTACCAACCAGCATCTTTAAACAAATTCACACAGATCTATACCAGCCTTTAATGCCAGACTTTAAAACGATCAAGTGAACAATGATAGTTGCTCTCATCCAAAATATAGCTATCTCCCTAATCTGGTTGACTGCCAGTGTGACAGCCTTTCTGTCCCAGGCCAGTAGTCAAGGAGCCTCAGTCCTCACCACTGACACTGGTCACTTAAGAATAGGAATGAATTTACACAGTATTTTCAAATGCAGCTCTCTGCATCAAATACAATTTCCCCCAAGAGCACATAGGTTCATAGGTTTACAGGTAGGTACTAGGCTCTCTGCCCAAAGGCATTTATAAGTCTAGCCAGAATGTGTTGGCTTTCGCCGCCCTCTTAGAGTAGTTCCCTGTGCCTCTGTCCAGCAGAGCCATTGAAGTGATCCCTGGGGTAAACTTTCTGTTTCCCACCCACTCGTCAAGGTTTCTCTTGAAGAGTGTTAGTGAGGAGCTCTGCCTAATGTAGATTGGAATCTTGTTCCAGAGCATGGGAAGTCTCTGGGTCAGGAATCTATCCCTCCAACACGTCCTATTTATTGTTGTGGTGAGGTTTAGATCCCTAGAGTGTGTGGCTCAAGGGGATATGGTTTTCTTTAGGTGGAGCATGTCCATCAATTCTGGGTTGGACATGGCCTTGTATCTCAGGCAGAGCTCACCTCTGAGTAGGCGGTATGCAGCTGGAGTTTCTTCAGTCGAGCTGAATAGGGCATCTGTTTGAGGCCAGTGATCCTCTTGGTGAGGTACTTCTGTGGTCTTTCCAGCTGTTGCAGGTGTCTTGTAAGGTACATCCCAAATGAGGCATTGTACTCTATGATGGGTCTGATAAGTGATGTGTAGAGGGGCACAATGACCTCTTTTGATCTGGATGCAAACCCTTTTGTGATTAGGTGGGCCACAATGAAGGATTTTCTAACCACTTTGGCAGTGTGATTATCAAAGGAAAGATTACTATCTACTTGGGTCCCCAGATTGCTTATTACATCTTCTGTATTTAGGGAGCTACCACCTATGTGATAGTTTGTGGGCACTTTGTTTTTTCTTTTCGGCATTTAACTTGAGGCCATGGTTTTGACACCAGGTATCTGTCTCAGTGAGACCCTTTTGGAGGATGTCTGTGTCAGCCAGAGAGTCAATTATAGCCCCTAGTTTGCAGTTGTCTGTGAACTTGGTCAGCCATAGTCCTCCTGTGTTTGCCTGCACCTCTGAGAAGTATATGCCAAACAGGAGGGGTCCTAGGACTGAGCCCTGGGGAATGCCACTTGTAACTGCTTTAGCATCAGACCTAGCTCTCGCATCTCTTAACATGTGGGTTCTGTCTGTGAGCCAGTTGGCAACCCATCTTGTAATGTAGGGGTTTATGTTTAGGCTGGTGAGCTTGTCTATAATACCAGAATGGGGAATGGTGTTGAAGGCCTTTGCAAGGTCTAGATAGGCTGTGTGGACAACCTTTCCCTCATCTATAGCCTTGGTTACTGTCTCAAAGAAGTCCACCAGGTTTAGGAGTCATGATCTCCTTTAACAAAGCTGAACTGGGTAGGGTCCAGCGTTTGTAGGTTCCCAATGTCTCTGTTAATGAGATCCATGGTGATGCGCTCCATAACCTTGCAGACCAAGCTGGTCAGATTTATAGGGCAATAGTTCCCGGGGTCTGTTGTGGCTCCACCTTTGTGGAGTGGAATAACCATTGCTGTGGGCCACTCTAAGGGCATGTAGCCTGTGAAGAGGCTGAGTTTGAACAGTGTGTTTAGGTGAGGGGTTAGTTCATCTTTGAGCTCATGTAGGACACAGCCTGGGACACCGTCCAGTCCCATTGATGCTGTGTTTTTGGCTTTGGAGAGGGCTGTTTTAATCTGAGTGTCTGTGATTTCAGGGGCACTACATTCTTCTGGCATGGTTATGTGCTCTTTTGGTGGTGAGAGGGGGGGTAAAGGTTGCACTGAACCTGTCTGCCAGGATGTTGGCAATATCAGTTGGTTCAGTGTATTTTGTGCCATTATGCACTAACTTCGAGCAGATCTGAGAATTGGCACTTAGATTCTTGGCATAGCTAAAAAATGCCTTGTGGTTATCTTTGGAGTCCTTAGTAATTTTTCTTTCAAAGCTAGCCTTGGATGATTTTATGAGGGATCGTAGTTTCTTGCTGATACTGATCAGAGATGTCTTCCCTTCTTGGAATTTTACTCTTTTCTGTACTAGTTTCCTCCTTCTATTTTATAGCTTGTTTATGGCAGGGGTCCACCAGACTGGTTTCCTTTTCTTGGAGGAGTGAGTCTTGGTTTTGCTTGGGATAGCTCGATCCATGCAATCTTGTAGGTGCCCATAGAGTGCATTAGTAAAGGATTTTGCAGCTTGGGCAGCATTATCCTTTAGCATGGGGGCTTTGAAACTTTCCACCTTGATCTTAAGTAACGTGAAGTTTGCTTTTGAAAGGTTTTTCATGGTGGTTTCTTTGACAGGGGTTGTGGGCGTAATGAGGATATCCAGAGTGATTAATTTATGGTCAGATCTAGCCAGTGATGGGTTTACCTCCATTCTGGAACACCGGTCACTCATGTTGGTGATGACCAGGTCCAATATGTTGTCACCTCTGGTGGTGGTGTTGACCAGTTGATCCAAGGCATTTGAGTTTACAAATTCTAGGAAATGTTGGACAAGGGCAAGAGAGTTAGCACTTGAGTAGTTCTCTCAGCTAATGTTTGGGTAATTGAAATCACCCAATTATCAGGGTGTTTGGTAAGACCTTTATGTTTCCCAGTGTTTCCAGAAATGCGGCTTGGGGGTCCTGGGACATGGTGGGTGATCTGTAGCAAGCTACAATTTGAATTGCAGTTTTGCCCATTGTTAGTTGCACGTGGATGATCTCTGAGGCATTGTGCTATGCCACTAACCTGGAGGTGTGGGTATCCTTGATGAATATGGATACGCCCCCGCCTTTTGTATTTTGGTCCGGGTTTTGTGGCCGAAATGTATGGTATGAGATGTAGCCTGATAGTGCTTTGGTGCTCTCTGGAGCCAAAAACCAGGTTTCTGTTACTGCAGATATATTAATTTTCTCCATACTGAGGAGTGCCTCGATTGCATGCATTTTGAGGTTTAGACTTCTGGCATTGAGTAGCATTACCCTCAGTTTTTTGTTACTTGTGCTATTTATGGCAGTGGGTTTGTCTTTTGAGCCTTGCCTAAAAAAGGCACTATGGGGGTGGCAAGAGCCTTGGCCAGTATTCGAAAACCTAAGTGCGACAGGTTCAAGCCATCTCTAGTGAAGCAGCGTGGCTTGTCAAGCATGTCATCCCAGGCTGACAGACACTGGATCCCCTTTGACTGATACCAGAAGCTTAGCCAGTTGTTGAAATTGATAATTTTTTCCTTATACCATGGTATCATTCTTGGTGAGGGAAGGATGCTACTCAGGGTCAGGGTCATACCAGCCTGGGCTACATGATCAAAGAGCTCTTCCATGTCCCTTTTCATGTAGTCCAGGGAGGTACAGCTCAGGTCATTTACACTAACATGGACAATGACAGAGTTGCATTTGTACTTGTTCTGGAGTGACCTGAGTGCTTGTGTTATGTGGCGGATCCTGGCACCGGACAGGCAGCTAACAGTAACCTTCTCCTTATTCAGCCTAGTGAGTGGGACATCAGTGTGCCTGACTCTAGACTCACCTATTACTAGTGTGTAGGATATGTTATTTTGCCTTAAGGGCTGTGATTGTGTGGCATACTGGTTTTGTGAAGTATGCATTTCATGGTTTGTGTTGGGGGTAGAAGTTGCTTGGATGTCTGCTTTGGAGGTCTCTGCTGCTTTTGCAGATTTTTATTTAGAGCCTCTGAGTATGTTTTTGTGTATTTATGTGTGTTTTTTGCCGGTGCCGGTTTCATAGGTCTATGTGAGACTGGTGGTGTGATGCAAGTAATTCCCTTCTCCTCTTGACTGTCTGGTCCAGTCTTGGGTTGAGAGAGCTTAGCCTCCAGTTTGGCTGTATAATTGCATCTCCCGCATGTATTAGTGTTTGGTGGTAGGAGGAGAGGGTTGTCTGTGTACATGAGGCAGTTGTAACATTGCCTCAAAATGCCCAGATTCACCAGTTGGACCAGAGAGTACACCTGAAACTGCCCTTTGGACATGCCTGGATAGGTACAGTGAACTGTTTTACTGAATGGCTGGTAAGGTGAAATAGAGAGCCTTGTCCTTCTCTACAGTATAGAGGAGTCTAGTGCTAAGGTTTATTATTGCTTGCTATGAGTTTTGAGCATGTGCCTGGCTGAGAAGTGAATGGTTTGAGTGTTTAAAGTGAAAGTTTGTCTAGTTCCAAGGGAAAAATTGAAGAGTAGACTTTGTGGAGCCGGGAATAGTTATACACTAGCTAACCGGTGCTGTCTGGTACCCAAAACTGTGCAAATGTGGGTTTTATACCAGATAAATGAAAGTGATAAAAATTAGCCAAAAATGGCCAATAAACTACTAATTTCTGAGCTGAAACCACTCCTCTAGGGACAGATAGGCTGCTCAAAGCTCCCCTCTCTCACAGGTGAACAGAGAAACTTCCTTCTATCCAAATAAGGTATGGGCAAACACAGAAACTTGTAACACAGTCCTGAATTCAGCACTAACCTGAAAACTGGACTATACAAGCGTAGAAAGGCGGGAAAACAAGTATTTTTGTTGTTGTTTTTTTCAGAAAATAAAGCAGATAGATCAGAGATCACACTTCACTGGGAGTGGACTCCCTGTCTCTCCAGATCTCAAACAAGACTCACTTTGAAGCACTGTATCCCAGTTCCAAGTAGCTGACACATCCACACCTGCATATTTGATTTTCACACACACACACACACACACACACACACACACACACACACACACACACACACACACTCCTGGGAATGGCTGGTACAGATTTATTAGAGTTACTAGCTGTATGCCTTCTTTCCAGACTATAAGGTGACCTCGCTGCCACCAGTCAACCACTGTCAGGCTCTTACAAGAGTATCCAATTGTACTCAATAAAATCAATACTAACGTAGTAGAGTGTAACCAAAGCAGCCAGGCTTTTCGGAGTGGCCAAGGTGACACTAAAATAAGCACAGGTACTCTCAAGACATTAAAAGTATTCTCTAAAAAACAGCCACAATGAACGGTATACAAATATTTAATAATAAATAATAAAGTAGAAAACACAAGAATACTAAATATCAAAGTACAATGAATATCAGAGTTTCAATCACCAGAAAAATAAAAATAACACAGTTGGACAGATTCAAAAAGATGCATAAAATACTACTTAACTATTCCCACTGTATTTCCTGACTGTCTAAAGAATAACTGTTCCCTAGCTAACTTAATTAATTCAGCAAGGCAAGATGAGATGCTGAGATCTTTACTTACACTACGCAAGGTGATGAGCTTCCAAGTACTGAATTGAACTGATCTGACTAACTGTGACAATTGTCGTAGACTTTTATATCAGGTTCCAAAGAAAACAAAACAAGCTGTTGTGTGAGTTCTATCCTCTCAGTGCTGGTTATAGAATGACATCACATTTGATCACCTGACTCTGGTACAATAGACATTTAGAGATTTGATAAGATATGTTGCAGTATTTGACAATTATAGAATAATTTCAAAAACCTCTACTCTTCCCTTTCTGAATTCTTTGTTTAAACATAAACATTTAATCAGTTATAATAACACTGTTGATATGTTTTAACACTAGTGTTTGTACAAGCTAGTGTGATAGTTAAATGACGCAAATTATTTAAAAAACTTCAGCTAACTATGCTGACATATTTATTTATTTAACATTTGTTAAATGGGAAAGTCCAACTTGGAATGAGCCAATTTTCAGTGGAGGCCCGGGGAGAAATGCTGCAGATGCGTGTCTTTGTAACATGGAAGGAAACCAGAGCACCAAGAGGAAACCCACATAAATGCAGGGAGGACATGCAGACTCCCCAAGAAGGCACCCCCAGCTGAGAATCGAACTGGAGAACCTCTTGCTGTGAGGTGATAATGCTACTGCTGCACCACTGCACCATTACACATGCACTGCCCTAGTCTCCTGGCACAGATGGCAACACCTCACATCGTCACATCCAGCATATTAAAATAAATAAATAAATAAAATTTCCAGTTTATTTCACACAAACCCACACTAGCTCATAATACCAGGTTTTAAAATGAATAAATGAACGGGGCACACTGCTTTCTTCATTAGTACCGCCAACTCAAATTTCTCAAATTCTTTCCTCAAGAAAGAGGGATAAAATCAAAAATACTTAGGGGGGGGTGCAAAGGCTTAAAATTAGAGAAAATTTTAAATGTGACTTGAATTTACTTTAATCATTAACAGAACAATAGGTTTTGCATCAACCTACATTTTTTGCAAAATATGAAATACGATATGCCTGACAGTATTATCTGACTACATTCCCCATCAATTTACCAGAAAATAAAAAAAGTTTGAGAGGCAAGGCAAAACTATGAAGCAAAACAAGGGACAATTAAGAGGTGTGCTCATTAGCTCACTTGATCCAGTTTCTGACTCGCTGCATATGGGTCTCTAGCTATTTCACAAAAATATATAAATAAATAAAAGTGAAAGGATTCTATTGACTAATGTTCTTTTTCTCTTTCTTTGTTTCCTTCTTTCTTTCCTGCTGGTTTCTACCAAGTCTTGTGGCTCTTATTTATGCTGCTTGATGACTGGTTTCCTGTAGCACAAATGCAAATAAAAACAAAAAAAATAAATCTTAAAGCAGTAGGCAACTACATCTGAGAACTGATGATGTACAGCTGCTTACAACTATTTTTTATCAGCACTGGTACTGATAGTTGACAATTGGATATGCAGTGCTACAGTCAATGCATGCACATTTTACAAAAGATAATTTAATCCTGCATACTGGCCAGACCTGTGGGCCCCCTGAAGTCATGGGCCCGTATTCTAATTCACCATTGGTCTTGTAGCATGCATGGGCTGCCGCCATGCTTAAAACTGACCACATGTTGTGGTGAGGTGTGACAGCCATGCAGAGGGAATAATGCTGCCACACCTTGCTTGAATATAGTATCTGTGTTTGGGCAAGATAAGCGCATCAGCCATCAGGAAGGAGTGAGAGGGTTAGGAGTATAGTTTAAGGTTTCTGGTAGGAATCAGGAGTATGCTGATTGAGGGAGTGGGGGCTGGGTTTTAGGATTAGAGAACAGGAAGTGGAGTTTACAGTTATGGAATGAGTTAGGGAATGACTGATGACATTATGTTTGGAATGGGAGGTGGAGTTTTAGATATGGGGAATGAAAGCGAAGTTAAGGTTAGAAATGAAAGTGGAGTTTTAGGTTTATGAAGTAGAAGAATAGATTATGATTAGGGAGCAGAAGTGGTGTTTTAGGTTTAGAGAGCAATCAGTGACTCCTGGTTTAGAGAGGGAGAAGTGGAGTTTTAGGTTTAGAGAGCAATGGGAGACTTTAGGGTTAAAGAGTCAGATGGGAGTGCTATGGTTAGGGTTCGGGACCAAGTGGGAGTTTTAGGGTTAGAGTTAGGGCACTGGTGGACTATGTAGTTCAGCAGGGTTGGGTGTGTAAGGACTAGGTAATTAAGTAGGAACAGGCTGCAGAGAGTTAGGAGACCTGTCATTTAAAGCAGTTGGCAATGTGCATGTGTGCCAAGAGTTTCTAGCACATGAGCACTTGTAGTAGATTCATGACAGATGAATTAACACACTAAGATATGAAAATAGGTCTAACAATTGTAACCATACTTGTTTTCATTTAGTACATTGTTTCTTAAAACTAACACCAAGTTTCACATCATGCCAAATTTTTCCAGTAGAATTCAAAAAAATACCAAGTACAAGATAATTTTCCAAAGCCCATACAGCTGTAATACAATAGTTAATCAAATCAAAAGAAATTCCTGTGAGGGTACAGGTCTTCAGGTCAAGAAACCCAGCCATGTCTCCCAGTAGAAACTGCTAACTATATAAATCTGACCGAATAAAATATTTAGTCATCAGTCCTAAGTAATCACACAGCTGGTAACTATCATATCAAAACCTACTCCTTAATACAAATCCTTTTTCCATCAATATTAAGGTCCCAAAAAATTGGTAAACAACAACAGCTGAATTCTTCAAGTGACTTCCAAAAATGCATAACACATAATCATGGGCACAGAAAAGATATAACTTAAAAAGTCAATGTCTCTGTCAACAATTCAAAGGCTGAAATAGTTGAAAAAGCATCCCAACTCTGAAGGTGTCCCAACAAACCAAGCAAACACCCAACATGAGTGAAAAATTCCAGGATTTAAAAATAGGTCTGACTCACAATAACGAGCAGCAACAGCAGTGAAGAAGACATCAAAACCACCAGCAAAACCAAAATGAGAATGCAAAACATCTGACATATCCGACACCAAAATACATTTCCCTACTTCTTTAAAATATAGAGACTCAAGCAGGTTAAGTTATCCAAGAATGACGAATTGCACAAAATGCACACATCCGGGGTCCATATAAAAAAATAATATAGTTTAAATGACAGAGAATTCACCCTTATGAAGGCACTCCTCAATATCTTCAGACATGCTCATCCTTCAAGAAGAAGTGAAGATCCTGCAAAAAATATTTTAGCAAAGAAATAGAAAAAGAAGCATTATGGAAGGGGTATAACAGGCATTATAGAAAATCATAAAATAGGCAAAAAAAGCATTCTGTGCAAATGAAACTTGAGGAGACTTCAACAGAATAAAAAACAAGCAGTCTGAATTCAAACCTTTTCCAAATATTTATCCCATTATAAAAATGCAAGAATGTGCAATTATTGGTTATATTTAAACAGAAGTTATACAGGTAGAAACGTAGGTGAATTTTCATGAAGAGGCTTCAGAATGCTTGAAAAATGTGAACCTCATCAATAGAAAGGAAACAAGTTTTGAGATAATAAGCTTCAGTAAAATGGAATATATTAAATTATCAAATGAAGCATAGCCTTTCAGTAACCTCTTTTCTGAAACAAAAATGTTTACAAACTGAATGAAATATAGGGCATAAAATAATTGTTCATAATGTATCATTTATGTGTTTATTAAAAAAAAACATTTATTGTAGAAAATGGGCCGAAAAAAGCAAAAATATCTCTTCTAAATCATATCTGATACAACAATATGAAATAGTGTAATTATTTTTCTCTAGACTAAAGGTAAATTAAATGTGAGCATACGCCAATTAAGAAGTCTTGGAGATTTTCTCCCCGGGCCTCCACTGAAAATGGACATGAATCTAGTCGGACTATCCTGGTCAACAAATGCAAAATAAATAAAGTAAACATGGATAAAAGTCAAGAGTTATTGAAGGAATATCCTTGTATTTAAGAAAGGACATCACAGGTGAACCCAGAACAAATTATTATTACTTCAGAAGGAAGATGTAATCTGTATTATCTGTAAGCTCTAGAAATTAAATGCTAGCTGTATAAATTCGTGATTCTTAGTCAACCACAGGATTTTAAAAAGTTGATTTATCATAAAGAATTATTTTTCTTTGGGGTCCACCACAAATGACTACAAACAGGTAGATCCCAGCTCAGACAAGTAAAAAGCATAATAAATAAAATTTCAGCTAACAGAACCAAGAAAATTATATGTTGATTAATGTGGTAAACATAAAAATAATATAGCGTTAAGCTTTTGTGCAAGGTATATAATTACAGTGTTGTAAAGAAGAAAAATGGGTCTATTTTACGTTGTCAAAACATATAGTCAGCGAACGTCTGCTCGCCGACCAATAAACAGCAAAATCTCAATACTTCGAATGGCCACTTCAGCTAATTCCTAGGGGGAAAAAAATTGCTTGGACAACCAAAACCCAGACAATACTACAACCCCCCCCCCCCCAAATAAATGTAGCAACTCTGAGATCGCATTACAGTGGGGAAAAGGGCAAATTCCTAATGATGGCCAAGCGATTTTTTTTCCCCTAGGAAACAATTTGCTGAAGTGGCCGTTCGAAGTATTGAGATTTCGTCTTTTATTGGTCGATGAACAAGTGATCATTGATTAGGTGTTTCAACAATGCAATACAGACCCGAGAAAAATGAACTCATAATTTTACCTATCAAAAAAAAATCACCTTGTCTCCTCTTCAATGCAAGTTTCAGTGATACAGCCTCTTAAAGCCTGATCTGTTCTTTGTTTGCAATTGCACACTCCGCCAGTATTCCATATCTTCAGTAAATTCACAAATTAGACTCTCTCACATTGTTGTAAATTACTTCTATAACCTGAAATTTAAAATGATATGTTTTGATGATACATTGACACTGAATTGCTTCCTTATATTCTGCATATCCTCTGCCATTCTAAGCTTAGTATTGTGGCTACTGTTAGGATAAATAATATTGCAAAGAAAAACAGAAAATCTGTCTATACAAATATAATATTTGTTCCAGTATTATGAGTATGATCCAGAACTTTCTAACATTTCCCAAAGAAGTGAAACAAAGACAATATTTTTTACACCTTAAAATACATTAGGTGTATTATGAGGCACACATGGTATGATAAAAAGTTTAACAAATCAGGATCTTGCAACTACTCACGCTGTTCATGTGAAAAGTACATGCATGTTGTTCTGTTACTAAGTAAAGAGCGATGCATTCGGTTCACATCTTGGACTTTGCCATCATACAATGAGCTTTTGTTCTTGAGAAAACTTCATTAGGATGCGCTATGGCATAGGCCCTTCTGACACCATTATGATACTTTCACATAGCCATCTACTCCCTTAGTTTGATTTAATAACAAAGCTGTAGAATTTGCCTTTAAACAGATGGAAAATATATGCCAGCTACTTTGATATTTCTTACAATAACAGGAAAGGAATTCCATCTCAAGGCTGCAGTTAAGAGTACACTTCAATATATGTCTAAGCACTCAGAATTACAGAATATAAAAGAACATATGTTTACTTTAATGTTTCTCTATTCCTGTTACACTATTCTTACTAACATAAAATGCCTCACATTGTATGCACTCTGCTACACATACTGCATTAGTGGTGTTATAGTCTGCACAAGTTTTGAATCTATACACTAGGAGGCTGACATAATGGTTAAGGTGTTTACTTTACAGATTCAAGCTGCAGCGTTTGATTCTTACATAGGGTAACTAGCTAGGCTTAAAATGGCCCACAAGGGCATTTAGCCTAGTACTAATATATTTATCTGTTAAGGGGATAAGTAAAAATATACATATTTTTTACATATTTATAGTTATCAGAAAGAACGGTACCATTTCTCAGTGAAATGCATGTCATTATTTATATATTTTTTGAAACATAAGGATACCTAAATTTAAGTTTCAAATGGCAGAACATTTGTTCAGTATAAGAAAACAAGTTAGCACTAATGCATTGCGTCCTATGTTCAGATCAAGTCCCACAACATTAACTAACAGATCAGGAAGCAGACAATGTTGAACATCTTTTTCAATGAACAGCCAAGATACTGGCAGGGGAACATCACAAATAGCCAAAATACTGGCAGAGGAACATCAACAGTAACCTCATAATAGATATCAAGGTGACACCAGAGTCTGTAAATGCATAGGTTAAGTAAGACATTTGCAAAGAATGCTGGTGAGCTGAGCTTAACACATAAACAAAATAAGGTGGAGAAATAGATTTGACACAGAGTGGCTAGCCCAACACTGCAGAAAACATCCTCTCCAAATTAAGCAGTGTGATTCACTATCTTTCATCAAAAGGGAACTAGATAATTGGATGTGCATTTTCATATTCACCCCTTGTATGACTGTCCAATCCATTCTTGAAAAGCAAAGTAATGCCTAGGATGAGTACTTGCAAGGTGTTAATGGCATCCTGGCCGAGTTGCCTTTTTTTTTCTCTGATAAGATAATTCTATTCATTTTCTGTGTTTTTTGCCATAGCTTTAGGTGCTTTGTACTGCAATGTAGTTTGCCATCTGCTGGTGGACAATGTATTCCATGTTTTTTGTCCACAGAGTTCAGGAAAATGAAGGTCTGTAATTGTTCTGATCAACAGATAGATCTCCACGGAGAAAGGGGATATGCAAAATTATTGACAGATCTGGAAACAGTCCTTCTTAAATACTTCCATTAATCAAGATGGTCAAAGCAACAGCTAATGAGTGGGTGTTCAGGTTTAACATTTTTGAGGGACTGCCATCTGAACCATGACATTTATATTTGTTAAGAAATGTCCTTAAAATGTAAATTTTTACTTCCTGCATTGTAAAATAGACAATCATTTGTGATGTTTCTAGGAACTCCAGATGTGATATCCATTGTGAAATTTGAGACTACTTTTTCAAAATAGTTTTTGAACACGAATATTTATCTTGTTTCAGACCACTTTAGGTTCACAACATTCTTAAAGGCATTCATTTGAAATGTATCAGAAGAGATTTCTGTTCTGACTTTCCCCTGAATATCTGTTCTTAAACCTATCTTTAGGTATATTATAACATATTTTATCTTTTCCACAATCTGAATGCACAGGATATCAATCATAGTATGTTTACCAGGAAATGCAGCTGTTAAGTGTTGGTGTCAACAATGTTGCTGTTTCATAATTTTGTCTAAATTGAACAACAGAAGTCTTTTTGACAACCTCAAACTCGGTTATACAACTTCCAGGGGAAAACAAAGTGATCTAGTCTTGAACAGAGTTAATTTATAGGCATGCTCTCATACTCCCATCAGAGAGTTACAATCAAAACTATGAACACTGTCTTACTGTTCCAATGTGCTTGTGAGTACAAGGCAAGTGTGATAATCTCAAATACATTTAACATAAGGTAAAAAGAACAAATTCATCAGGTTCTAATCAACTGAACATAAATGGCTAAAACCCCTATTACCAGAGATTGAAAGCTACAACTGGCACAGTGGGACTGCTATTTGTATGAGACAACTATGTACATAAACAGAGAGGTTTCCCTTGCAGTTGTGGGGCTCATCGATCTCTCTCTCTGTATATCTCTCTCTATATATAGATATACAGAAATTTAAATAGATATAACATTTAAGGGACTGTGTGGGTTGGGAATGCATGGTTGAGCCTGCTATGCCAAGGGGAAGTAAGGGTTTAGGGTTGGTACGTGTAATGGTTAAAGTGTTCATCTGACAAATACAGACTACAAGGTTTGATTCTCACCTTTAAAGGGGAAGATGACTGGGCTTAAAATGGGCCACAAGGGCAGTTAGCCTATGAACCTATAAACTAATGTAAAAGCAATTACATACTGGTATTGGGGTGGGTTTTAATGGAACTGTGTTCTCAGTCTTTTGAGACTGAGTATTATTTTTTTTGACTCATGTAAAATTATTATTTAGTTCAGTTTTAACTTCAGAGTGCATTTCAAGCTTTTCATTCAGAGTAAAGGCAGACACCAAACTTCTGGTGAAAAAAACATTCTGAATCTGCTGTTCACTTATTTGATATGCAGTCAGTGAGAACTTACTTTAAGTGTGTATAGAGCAGATGTGATACTTTCCATGCACAGGTAACCAGTAGGATAACTGATCAGTTTTCTTTGCTCATTATGCACCACCACCACCACCACACACACACACATACACACACACACACACACACACACACACACACACACACACACACACACACACACACACACACTACACACACACTGACTTCTTTGGTTCATAGGTGTTTACTAGGCTAATGACCATAAGGGCCTTTTTAAACTTAGCCATGCATCCCAAATCTCTGATGAGTTCTGTTTCCCTTGATAAGTGTAAGCATGGGCCTGGAAGATGAACCAATTATGGGTTACCTGTTTGCATCAGAGACATAGGTGCTAAACCAGGGATGAATTTCTGTTTTCCCATCCAACTGTCCAAGCTGCACTTGAATTGGATTATGGAGGAACTCTGCTTCACGTGGATGGGGAGCCTGTTCTATAGACGGGGTTGTCTCTTGGGGTACATACCTATCTCTAGCAGTAATGCACACCATTGCATTGAGACAGCCTGTGTGAGTATGTCCATAGTGCTGTGAGGGGATATATTGCTACACACACGCAGAGTTAGATGATTTGAGATTAGAACCCCTGTCTATCTAGTAATACACACTATAGCTTGCACTGACTCATAATTTCAGAATAGTTACATTTCTAATGTCCTTGTGCATTCCTCACCCTTCAGGGAAATACTTTTCTTGCAAAATCTCAGATATAAACAAATTGAAGATCATTTTGGGCCAGCTAGAATTTGTTAAGCTATTAG
Organism: Protopterus annectens; assembly: GCF_019279795.1. Taxonomy (NCBI): domain Eukaryota; kingdom Metazoa; phylum Chordata; order Ceratodontiformes; family Protopteridae; genus Protopterus; species Protopterus annectens. Next base: position 1,098,617,436 of record NC_056729.1, on the reverse strand, counting down.
ATACTGTTAACACTAAAGGTGGCGATGAGTCTTCTCCAAAAAGAAACTTTCTCCACCAGTTAGGAGATTTTTGGTTTGACCTGCATTTATCAGCTCTTACATGGTACTGCTTATTGTGAAGGCTGCCAGCCTAGCCAGATAGAATTTTATAGATAGTTCTGTCATTTGTAAGTATTAATGTAAGCCACAGGCTTGTTGTCTTAAATGAAAAAAATAGTGTTACATGTGGAACTGAAAAAAATGTAACAAAAGTGCACTCTGCTGTAAGGAAGCTAAGTCAAGCATTGTATGACTGTCTTTGATCTTTAAAGTTGGCTCTGACCAGTCTAGATGAAGGAATTCTTGCTATTGTTTTAAGGCCAGAGTAATGGCCAGAATGTGCATACATAAATGTCCTTAATGGCTTTGCTTGCTGAACTGGTGTGATCTTACTAAAGAATGTAGCCTGTAAGCCTGGGAACCCCAGGGAAGTGTGAAGAATGATGTAATGTGAACCAGGAATGTGATTTTTAAAAACAGAGAGAATCAGAGAGCATTAAGCATTTTTGTCTTGACAATCCAACTCAGCACTGTCTTGCTCTATATGTAAGTTATCTTAGACTTGTGTTTTCTCGTAGAAATAGCTAGAAACTAGAAAGATTAGATGAAGTGTTTTTCTGTGATGTCAGAACTGTTCTACTGAATTATTTTAAGTATTTCTCTGTGATCTCTGAACTCTTGACTAGCACTGTGTAGTAACACGTATTGTCTTGTGTTTTGACTATTTGTTATTAAATATTTTTAAACCCTTTCAACTGTGGCTGTTTTTGTAGAGATAATTTAAGCTCTTTAGAGTACCTGCATGCCTTTGGTAAAATTGTACAAAGTGACTCCAATAGCTTTAGCCATGGGCTATACTACCAATTGGATAATAATATTGCACAGTAATAATTGGACACCCTTTTAAGGGCCTTTGAGTAGCTGATAAATATTAGTGGGTGGTGGCAAGTGGTACTACCTTTCCTTTTAGAATGGGCAGAAAAGGGGCACACCTGGTGAACCTGTGCCAGCTGTCACCAGGAGTGTCTGTGTGGTTGTATAACCTCTTCTCAAAGTGTGTGTGTGTGCATGTATCAGCTACTTGGGCAGGGACACGAAGCACTGGTTGTACAGAGAGGGTGCTGGAGGTTTTAGCATGCCCACTAGGCTGAGATCTGGACACTATAGCTGTGCCAGTGGGGAGTCTTATTGGGGACCTGTAGAGCAAGAGAGCGACCAGCCCTGGGCTGACTGTGATCTCTGTGTGTTCTTAAGGGAAATTGTACTTTACTGTGTGTATTTGTTATCCTTTACTCCTATATGAGACACCCTGCATTGGTGTTAGTGGTGAGAATTGAGGTTACTTGATTGCTGGGCTAGGGAACGGGCATCACATATTAATTGTTTGGCAGTGGTGGGATATCCACACCACATATTAATTGGTTGGCAAATACTAATTGGCTTGTAGTGGTGTGGGTAGAGTGAATCCCTGTAGCTGGTGTACAGTAAGCTTTGAAGGTGTTTTGTACTGTAAATCAGCCACACAGTGAATACTCAGAGTTCAGATCACAATTGTTTTATTTCTTTTGTTAGCTTAGTTAGTCAAGGTGAGCAGGCAGCATGTCAGCAGAGGAGTATGGAAAGCTGACAAGGAGTCAGCTGGCTGAGATGTGCCAGGCTAGGGGACTGGTGCATGGAACCATGACTAAGGCAGACCTGATTGCAGCCTTGGTTACAGCTGCATCAGAAAACAGCAACCAGGAGGACAATCAGACTGGCAGTGAAGATATAATACCTTTGGAGAATGGACAGCTCAACCTTTCTGCAGAGGACTTAAAAATCCATCTGGAGCTAAAGAGACTTGAGTTGGAGGTCAGGTGTTTGGAGATAGAAACTGCTGATAGACTGAGGAGTCCACAGGCTGAGGAGAATGAGAAACTGCTATGCCTGGAAGCTGAGGAAAAGGAGAGGCAGAGGCAGCATGAGAAGGAGATGCTAACTCTTCACCAGAGTCATGGAGGTAATGGGGAAGGGAGTAACTGGACCCCAGAAGCACAACAGGTCTGTAAATTTCTTCCACAGTTTAATGAGGGGGATAATTTTGATAGTTTCATTCATATGTTTGAGAGGTATGCAAACAGTATGGCATTGACCAAAGGCTCTGGGTACGGTTCATGACCCACTTACTCCATGATAAAGCTGTAACTGTTTTGTAAAAAATGTCTGACATTGCATGTTTTGATTATACTGCTGTTAAAAATCATCTGTTAGAATTGTCTAAGCTAACACCTGAAACGTATAGGAAAAAGTTTTCTGAGCAGAGATGCAAGGCAGATGAAAGTGTGTGTGAATATGTTGCTGAACTGGGCACATATATCCATAGGTGGGTGAGTGGATGACAGGTCACCACTTTTGAAGGGGTGGCAGATCTTTTGGTGAGGGAACAATCCCTTAGCACTTTGTCTGAGGACATGAGGATCTGGTTAGCTGATAGACAATGTGCTACTTCAGATGAGTTGGGGAAAAAGGGAGACCTATACCTGGCAAGCAGGGCAGGCCTGCATAGGAAAGGGACCCTAGTACTGTTAATGGGTCGAAAGGAGCCCAGGGTGGGCAGCACAGAGTGTCCCAACAGAATCTGCCAGTAGCAAGGGAAGCCACTAGTTCAGGTACATGTCCAGGAAATAGGGTTAAATGTTTTAAATGCAACCAGTGGGGCTATGTGGCATACAGATGTCCAAGGAGGCAAGGTGGAGAACAAAAGTTAAGAGAGTCAGTAAGTGGGAAAGACAAAATGCCAATAGTAGGTTGTCTTAAGAAAACAGGGGTACCAAACTACCATCCTGCAGATGTCCTGATAGGGAAGGATTTGGATGAGGCAGTACCATGTTTTTATGCAGTTACATGCGGTCTGGCTAGGAGACAAGCATGTGGGTCTGGTAGCCTGGGGGCGACCCAGACAGACTACATACTTGCAGCCAGGACTGGTGACGTGTTTACTTCAGGGGGGAGCTACTCTGTAGCAGTGAGACTGAATGTGAGCCACAGCTGCTTGTGGGTACTGATGGTCCCTTTGACAAAGTGACTGCAAAGGTAGAGGTGAGCAGTAGTACCCAGGCTGACAGTGAGGCACCACTGTCAGAGGATGCCAGACTTCCTGTGGAAGGGGAGTTGGGAATGGTTACAACAATAACGTTGAGACAGTCTCAGCTCTCAGACACTACATTGCAAGGCCTGAGGCAGGTAGCTAGGGAGGCACCTGATTCTGAAGGAAAGGGGGAATCTGTATACAAGGACAAAGGCACTATACAGAGAGTAGACCCCTCAGGGAGGGCTAGAAGGTGAGAGAGTACAGTAGTTAGTAGTGCCTAGAACATACTATCTGGCACTTCTAGCCATAGCCCATGATATTCCCTTTGCAGGTCATATGGGCATAACACGTACAAAAAGGCATATTATGCAGAACTTCCATTGGCCTGAAATTTCCAGAGATGTAACAGGGTACTACAGGACCTGTGAGCAGAGCCAAAAGGTAGGCAAGGCAGGAGACAAGGAGAGAGCTCCTTTGATGCCATTGCCTGTGATTGAGGAGCCATTTCAGAGGGTAGCTATGGATATTGTGGGTCCTCTGAGTACCTCAAGTTCCACAGGGAAAACCTATATCCTAGTGGTAATGGATTATGCTACACGATACCCTGAGGCAGTGGCTCTGTCCTCAATTGAGGCAGAAAAGGTGGCAAATGCTTTGTTAGAGATTTTCAGCAGGGTAGGTTTCCCAAACGAAATACTGATTGACAGAGGTGCCAATGTCATGTCAGACCTGCTGACTTGTCTGTGGAAGTCCTATGGGGTGAAGCACATGAAGACCA